>NC_134818.1:2900412-2905412 GCF_046742065.1 Oratosquilla oratoria
TTTTGTTGGAGGCGTGCCGCGTGAGTTAAGAGGTGATGCCGTTTATCGAGTCACTTATGAAAATTTCAAGACAAATGTATCGTATAAAGTCCGGCTGAAGAGTATTTGCATACGCGTCGTCCCTTTCACCGTTGTTTGAAATATGTAGATAAAAATACACACTCGCACACAATATATATATATATTGTATATATATATATATATATTTATATATATATATATATATATATATATATATTATATATATATATATATATAAGACTTATTGAGATAAGATGGACAGAAAATAGATAGTGGTCGAAATATACAGATTTTCTGTCCATCTTATCTCATTCTCCGACAGTGGGTCAATAAGTCTTATTTTACAAATGTGCTACTACATTAAACCTCACTATATATATATATATATATATATATATATATATATATATATATATATATATATATATATATATATATGTGTGTGTGTGTGTGTTTGTGTGTGTGTGTGTGTGTGTGTGTGTGTGTGTGTGTGTGTGTGTGTGTGAAGTTTCGACATTTGGATTAAACAGGACTCGAACTTTTGACTGTGCGTCTCTATACCATCAGCCAAGGACGCTACCCATCATGCTACAGCGGAAACCAACGCCAGCGTGGTATGTAGGCTTATTTCACTAAGTCTTTTATTCAGGAGAGCATGCATGGCTCTCTTGAATAAAACAGTGGGTGAAATAAGTCTACATATCACGCTGCGCGCGTCGATGTCCGTCATAGGGTGATGCGTAGCGCCCTTGTTCAGTGATAAAAAGACACACAGTCAAGGTTCGAGTCACAGTGACTGAGCTATTCAAATACGTACACATATTTTCACAGATAATTATATATATATATATATATATATATATATATATATATATATATACTGTACATATATACATTGTTGCGTATATACATGTATCATATGTTTTTCAGTATTGTACAACTGTCTGCTCGATCACATTATTGTGTGTGTGTGTGTGTGTGTGTGTGTGTGTGTGTGTGTGTGTGTGTGTGTGTGTGTGTGTGTGTGTGTGTGTGTGTGGTGTGTATTTACCTAGTTGTATTTACCCAGTTGTATTTTACGGGAAAAGGAGCTATGCTCGTGGGATCCCGTCTTCATATCTCATTTTATCTAACCTGTTTTTAAATTGTAAACTGTGTGTGTGTGTGTGTGTGTGTGTGTGTGTGTGTGTGTGTGTGTGTGTGTGTGTGTGTGTGTGTGTGTGTGTGTGTGTGTGTGTGTGTAAAGGCTATCCACTTTCCGCGGGGACCCACATGCAGGACCTTTCCTCCCCTTTGTCCAATTCCCCTCTGAGGTCCACTTCAACCAGAAACGCTTCGATTGATGTCTGTCTTTTTTCCCGAACTCGGCTTCGCTGGCACGCTCGGCTACGAACTCGCTGGACGGAAATGACTGTCTCTTGCCCTGGCTGTACGACCACAGAGACCAAAGACAGAGGCGCTCTTGGCAGAAGCTAAGTGCCCTCTTGTGTAAACTTTTCACTAATGATGTACGGAGAGTCTGACAGAACCTCCACAGAAGCTTCTGGAATGACTCGTTAGGTTCCAGAAGATCTTCATAGTCTTCAGCAAACCCCGGAAACTCCTGAAAGCCAAAAGAAGAGCCGCGGAAACCATTAAATCTAGGTCTGGCGTCCGCTTGTTCAGCTAGTGTTTTGCAACAAATAATTTATTCTCTTTGAACAAACCCATGAACAGAGGCGACTGTTGTACCACTCGCGGAGGCGATGGAAGCTTAGTTGAGCTCGGTGATGCTTCGGAGGTTCTTAGTGGCGGCTTATGGTGTCTTGGTATTGTCTTTGAAGGCCTTGGTGGCTCGCGAAGGCGGCGGGGTTGATAAGGGAAGGGGATGGGATTCTGGCCAGGTGGCTTTGGTAGTGGCTGAAGTGGCTGAAGTGGCTCTGGGGGCTTCGTTTGCTTCAAGCGACTGAGGCGGTGCTGCTTGATGGAAACTATGGCATTGTGTTGGATTTAGTGTAAGTATAGCGATGATCATAATAAAATATGCGTTTAAGGTCTCTTGCGGGCACACACACACACACACACACACACACACACACACACACACACACACACACACACACACACACACACACACACACACACACACACACACACACCTCGTTTTGAAAGAAAGCCATCCAACACATTTACAGTTTCTAAGCGCACAAGCGTATGCACACGCACAAATGTACACACACACACACACACATACACAAGCTTACATACATATCTATATATATTTACATACATACGTACATACATACATACATACATACATACATACATACATACATACATACATACATACATACATATATACATACATATAAATATATATATATATATATATATATATATATGTATATATATATATATATATACACAGTCACACTCATTCTCGTGGCGCTATAGATATGTTAAGGCCCTAGGCCGCTACAGCAATTTGCCTCCAAGGTAGACGGTGTCTGGCGAGTTCTTCCATCCCATCGGGGTCCACCTCGAGGAGAACTCCAGGTCTGACACCACCACGTCCTTCCATCTCGTTCGGGGTCGGCCCACGGGTCCTCTACCTGCCATTACTTCGTTAAAGACTCTATTGACCTGTCAGTCGGTCGTGCCCTGCTCTGAGGATATGACCCAGACATATGAGTCTTGCGGGTCTGATTGTGTCAGTGACTGATACGTATGTATATGTATATATATGTGTGTGTGTATAATATGCATATATGTATATGTATGTATATTTGTATATATGTATGTATGTATGTATGTGCAGTATGTATGTCTGCATGTATGTGTGCATGAATATATGTATGTGTATGTACATTTGTATATATGTATGTATGTAGAGTATGTATGTCTGCATGTATGTATGTATGTATGAATGCATGTATATATGTATGTATGTCTGCATGTATGTATGTATGCAAGTTTATGTGTATGCATATATGTATGTATATATGTATGTATGTGTGTATATATGTATGTATGTATGAATATATGTCTGTATGCATATATGTATGTAGGCATGTATGTGTGGATGCATATTTGTGTGTATGCATGTATGTATATATGCATGTTTGTATGTATTCATGTATGTATGCATATATTTATATATGTATGTATACATGTATGTATGCATGTATATATGTATGTATGCATGTATGTATGTATGTATGTATTCATATATGTAAGTGTGCCCGCGCAGACGCTTTTGTGTGTGCTTCAAGGAATCTCACGATAGATGTACTATATTGCTACTGAAAGAAAAGCACACGAGAGTAGAATGACGAAGCACATTGGAACTGGTTAGGGAGTGCGTGGTTATAATGTATCACTATTCTGCTTTGTGTTTGGCCGTCGCAATACATGGAAATGACCAAGAAGACTCCTCGTAGTCTTTAGCAAATCCCAACACGTCTGTGAGGTCTGAAACAAGTAAGGCTTTCCCGAGGTGAAATTATGACCAATTTCAAAGGGAGACCTCCATTTAGGGTACTGGATGTATAAGGTTTATGTAGTCAATATTTGAGACATTAGTAATACCTCTGTGGACCAGAGGAACGCAGTATTTATGACCAGAGATTCAAAACAAGAATGTTGTTCATTCTTTAACTTGTGTATATGAATTTAACTGATACATCAGAGTTGCCTACCGATTGTCAGCACAAAATAGTCGAAGTTCTCTTTCTCTGTCTCTCTCTGTCAATCTCTCTCTCTCTCTCTTTTTTTTTTTTTTTTTTTTTTTACTTCGGCTACGAGAAACACCCACGGCATCTTCGGCAGCCCCATCAGGATAGGACCTGGTTCCTCTGAGGGACATTGAATTCGCTGACTCAGACGACCGACGACCTTTTCATCGTTCTCACATCAAAGAGACGTCCTCTG
The DNA here is from genome assembly GCF_046742065.1 of Oratosquilla oratoria. Classification (NCBI taxonomy): domain Eukaryota; kingdom Metazoa; phylum Arthropoda; class Malacostraca; order Stomatopoda; family Squillidae; genus Oratosquilla; species Oratosquilla oratoria. Next base: position 2,904,343 of record NC_134818.1, read on the forward strand.
AGGGTGTTAACGAAATTCTGACGAAAAAAAAAAAAATACTTTTTTACCATAAGGTGTCAAAATAGTTTGACAATAATATGAAAAGAATACAAATCATCAGTGGAACCATATCGTGTAACGGTGACGTGAAACGGGAATAGAAAAGGCAAATAAGTAACGGTCAAAGAAAGAAGCGTCTTCAGAACGTTACCTAATAGGACTAATGAGGTCAAAGGAGGTCAGGATTATGTCATTAATTAATCTAAGTTAGGGAAGGAGATCTGTCACAGACACGCACATACACCACACACACACACACACACACACACACACACACACACACACACACACACACACACACACACACACACACACACACACACACACACACACACAAACACACACACACACACGCACACACAAACACACACACACACACACACACGCACACAAACACACACACACACACACACACACACACACACACACACACACACACACACACACACACACACACACACACACACACACACACACACACACACACACACACACACACCATTCTGAGGTCTCTCAACCTGCAGCTCACTAGTCGAGTGAGAGTGTTTACGGGATATTAGTTGAGGTCATTGTTGACTCGTACCTCTTCCATTTTAATCACCATCAACTGGGGGCATACGTCAGGGAGCTTGTTGTTTCATTCATACTCCGGCGCCAGACTTCACGGTCTCTCCAAGCAAGCTGGGAAGACATTGAAAAACAACGCCGCAGAAGGACGCAACTACTGTGGGGATCTCTTAAACACCCGAAAGTCTTCTCCTGGGAAGAACGTCAAACCACTGGAAAGTGACATCCAGACTTGTGAAAGAGAAGCACCAGCAGCTGAAAGTTCGTCAGTCCTGGAAAGTAAATAAAATCGTCGGACTATGTGCGAGAACCTCAAAATGGAGACTATCGCCAGGGTGTCCAGGAGGTCGAAGCAACTGGACAGTGAGAATTCTTGCCGAAAGCTTCTGCGCACACTGGAAAGTGTTTGTTTGTTTATTTGTTTTCTTATCGTTTGTCCGTTTGTTTATCATTATTTGTTTGAT
>NC_134818.1:2910412-2920412 GCF_046742065.1 Oratosquilla oratoria
ACAATCATCCCTACATATAATCTCCCCTTTGCATTCATTCCCAAATCCCTATTTCTCATTACAGTCTTTAATCTTCCAAGGCACTTACATGCTTCCCTCAATCTACAATTTTCCTTTACCTCACTCCTCCCTTTCCAGCCACATTCGTTCCCAAGCACCTAAATATATCCACTTCTCTCCTTTAAAACTAACTTCCAAATTGCTGCCATTTTCTCCCCTTGTACATCTCATCACCTTAATTTTTCCCACACCTATCTTCAACTTTCTCTTATCGCATACGTTCTCAAACTCCGTCACTAAATCCCTTAATCCCTCCTCTGACCCTACCACAAGCGCAGTGTCATCAGCAAACAAAAACTGGCTCACCTCCCACTTTTCTACATTTTCTTTAACTATTTCCAATCCCCTGCCCATTACCCTCACCTTTACCTCCCCACCACCCCATCCACGTACACATTGAACAGCCATGGCAAGATGATACATCCCTGACAAAGTCGCACCTTTCCCTCAAAACACTCGCTCTCTCCATTTCAAATTACAATACAGGCTATACTTCTCCCTTAAAAAATCTTGACTGCTCTTAACAACTTTCCTCCGATCTTGTATACCTACAAAACCTTCCACAGTGCCTTCCTGTCTACCCTGTCATAAGCCTTTTCCAAATCCATAAAGGCCCAAAAACATCCTTATCCTTTGCTAGCTTTCTCACTTATCTGTCTTACTACAAAAATCTGATTCACGGAACACCTACCTTTCCTAAACCAACACTGTTCCTCACCAATTACTCCCTCTGTTCCTCTCCTAATCCTCTCAATTAAAACCCTCCCATAAGCCTTCCCAACTACACTAAAAAAAAATGATCCCTCTGAAACTAGTACATTTACATTTGTCCACCTTTCCCTTGTAAAAAGGAATTATACAGGAACTCCTCCAGTCCTCCGGCACTCTACCCTCCCTTAGACACACATTTAACAACCTCACTAGCCAGTCCACTATTACTGTACCTTTCTTCAGACACTCCGTATGACACCCATCTAGCCCAGGTGCCTTACCTACTCTCATCATTTTCAGAGCTACTTCTTCCACACACTATCTTTGTACACCTTGTTACTCCATCCTTGAAACACTTCCATTCCTCCTCCACTCCTACTTCGATTCTATCTTTCACCACCTCCCACGCTTCTCTCAGCTTCTCCTTGTGCTCCTGTTCCTTTGTAATCCATTTTAATTCAATGCAATCCATTCCAATTCATCGTAATGGATTGTGATCTACTGCAACGCTTTGTATTGCAGTCTATCATAATCCATTATGTTGAACTGCAATGTATTACAATCCAATATAACCCCTTGTGTTCCACCGTAATCCATTGCAATCCATTATATCCCATTTCAGTCCATTACAACCCACTGTAATCCTCTGTAATCCACTACATCATGGATGCCATGACAGCTTGATCTCCAGATGTGCACTTCAACTGCTCGACCGTCACAGTCGTCATCGTCCTTATGCACAATATCGGATAAATGATTTATAGCTGTCAATCAAAATGCCAGATTTTCCATCAGCCAATCACGCCTCCGTTCGACAATTCAAACCATCAAATTCCCTCCCTCACTCACTCACTCCCTTTCCTCCCTCCATCCCTCCATTCCTCCTCCTTTCCCTCCCATCCGCCACCACCTGTTGAACATCTTCAAACTGACGCTGTATAGTTTAGACTTTATTTTGACTTCAGACGATTTTATTCAGTTGATGTGAGGTCTTCTGGTTGGACCTTTTGGGCCTTCAGCTGTGAAAGTGTGAGGGGGTCGTCCATCCCTTCAGCTGAATAAAATTGTCTAGCGACATCTAGACTAAACGCCTGAAGTCTTAAAACACAGCGAAAGGGTTAGCCAATATAGGTTCGAGATACTTTTATATCCTTTTCGTTGTGGAGGGAAGTTTCCTCTAGCTGAATAAAATCACCTGACGACATCAGAATAGATAAGCGCAGCGAGAGGTTCAACATGGTGACACTTCTTAGAGATTCTGTTAATGCTACCGTCAGGTGATTTTATCGTTTTAGACGTAGGGTGGGGGTGGGGATGCTACCAAAGGGGTCAAGTTAGAGTACATCTAATACTTCATATCAATTCGTTCATGGGAGTAGGATGTCAATCGTCTGATAAGAGCAGGGGTAGAAACTTAAAGAAATTCTATAACCAATAAAAGTGTCAGAGATAATTTGACCTCCACAGATCATCTGTTAACACCTATACAAAATATTAAAAGTCCTGTCATCATTGGAAAGGTTAGTATGAGATAACTTTAAGCCTTTGAGCAAACAACTGTCTGGCCAAAGCAATAAATAAATGAATAGATAAATGAATAAGCAAACAAATAAACGAATGAATAGATAAACAAACAAACAAATAAATGAATAGATGAATAGATAAACACATGAATAGTCGAATAAACAAATAAATATATAGATGAATAATATATAGATGACATCAAGGAAGTAAAGAAGGAAGGAGCGGTGGACGGGATGATGAGATGCGCAAGTTATCAAAGAAAAGACAAACTTGGGATGGAGAAGGTGAGGTGGACGATGAGGATGGGAAGCTTCTTTCGCAGGGGAATGAAGGACGGGATTACAAAAGAAAATATATACAAAGGAACGACAGCTCTTTAATCCCTTCAGCACAAGGTCCTGTCCTGAAGTGACTGAAGTCGCCTGGCGCCAAGGACAAAGCCCGTGGAGGTGCCACCGTAGTGGTTTTTCAAGAGGACGGCCTAAGCTGAAGCACCCTTGACCCATTCAACATTATGTTATGGGAGCCTGTAGTATATATTTATTGGATAATGTAATTATGTACGTATAAAGCCACCTAGCGGGTTTGCGCTAATGATAATTACCGCCAAAATGGATTGATGTTTCCCGCGCGTTGAACTACCCACGCGGGACAAGCAGTATTGTTTCTGCTTTGGTAGTGAACACATGTCTGTATCGTACTGTATTTTCTTTTTTTATATAAACTGTTTCTGTGAAGGAGAGCTGAATTTCAATTAACCACCACAATCAAGGTCCCATCAAAAACTGAATAGAATAGCTTGGAGTCAGGCTTACGCTTAGAAGCGAACTCTCACTTGAAAAAGAATGACGATTACTTTTCAACTTCCACTATAACTCCTTTATCACCTCTATCACTGCATCTCTTTGGTGTGACGTTGTTCCCAAGTATAGAGACAATATCCATCGCTGACGATATAATAATGTGGGGTCAGTCTGAACAAAATATGTGTCGATGATCTCCTGGCTAAAGGGCCAACTTCGTCAGCGAAGTGACAGATCTTATCGACATATTCTGACAAACATCAGACGGTTTTATTCAGCTGAAGGGTAGTCCTGTGGCATAGGGTTTTAAAGCTCGAGGCCGCGTGGTAGCCCATCGGCTACCGCCTTGAACTTATGAGCAGGTGGTCGTGAGTTCAAGTCCCGGGATTCGCTATGACCAGGAGGATCATAGCGACTTGGTGTCGACCCTAAAAAAAAAAAAAAAAAAAAAAAAAAAAAAATTTCGCAACTAACAGGGTTTTGCCGTATCTTAGGTTTTTCACTTCCCTCTACGAGGGAGTGTGATGGTGAGATAACCCGTGGTGTTGACTTTTTTCTGGCTAAAGTTAAACAATTTTATTCAGCTCAAAGAGTGTCAGGATCAAAAAGTCTAAAAATGGTCACTAAAATTATCTTGGATTTCGCCAAACGAATCAATTCAACTTCAAGGGGCCACGTTCCCATCAGGGGTTAAATAATTAAGGCGAATGTGAACGACAGTGCAAATTAAGACATTATAAAGATTCATAAACTCTTGAAGCCTCAGATGAACAAAAATATTCAGTTTCGATTTATGCACACTGGTTAATTCTTTGTGAACTAGAAGACCATATTTGAACATTTGCAGAGTCTGTCCTCACTAACGACAGACCATTCTATTCAACTCAGAAGGCCCTCTGCTCGAAGAAAGTGCAAAGAGTTTTTGACGTCGTCTGTCGAAAAAGTTTCAGTCCATTTATTTCTTCCCTTGAGCGGTAGAAAAATCACCCGTTCATTTGTTGTAGCCTGCCACACTCCACTGCTCTTACTTCGATAGGGAAAAACTTTGAAGGAAACTTTTGGGGGAAATTCAAGGCCTAAGAGTGTGTTCTCTTCTGCCATATAGATGGATTTAGGGTAGAGGTTATCAAACATGCTAACTCGCCGATCCCCAAGTGAAGTTTCAAAATTTGTATCAACCCCCTAGCTTTTAATTCAAGGAAAAAACACCGATGGGAAAATTAATATGAGTAGTTGTATTAGTAGTAGTAGTAGTAGTAGTTGATATGTACTATGACAAAAAGGTAACACAGTAAGAAAATATATCGAGGTGTATATGTAATTTGGTTCTCAGTGCAACATACTTTTACTTCATTCACTGTTGACATCATAACCGTCACGATAAATGTATAAACGGAAATCGAAAGCGAAATCACGTAGAAACTTCGATTTTTTCTAACAATTATTCTGACTGCAGTATTCCTCTATTTTGCTCTTTATTCAAAACAAAGATGACATGGGTCCATTATATTTGATAAATTATTATTTCATTTCTCGTTTGGTGAACATCCCCGGTGCCAAGGTCGTACGGAATACATCGTGCACGGACCCTAGTACAGATTGCAGAGCTGCGAAAGACAATGGGAGGGAGGGGTTGGTTGAAGGGAGTGTTGCCAGCGCTGCTGAAATATCTGAAGATTTACTGAAAAAAAAATACCTATTGTTTGAATTCAAGAAATTTTTGTATATATTTTCTTTGTCTAATTGTGTCTGATATTCTTCAGATTTTTACAATTTGTTATTGAGAATTTCCAATCAAAGGCTTCAATAATCCCTTCGATCCCAGCAGTAAATATTCACAATCCCCCTGGTTTTCATCGACCCCTTTTCGACTCCCTGGCTATTCACCGACCCCCTTCTGACCCCCTGGTTATTCATCGACCCCTTTTCGACCCTCTGGCTATTCACCGACCCCCTTCCGACCCCCTGGTTATTCACTGACCCCCTTCCAACCCCCTGGTTATTCATCGACTCCTTTTCGAGCCCTTGACTATTCTTCGACCTCTTGGATGGTCCCATCGATGTCTGGGGGGTCGATATCGTCCACTCTAAGAGCCCCTGCCTTATGTTATGCATGAACCTGGAAGGTACTAGGATTTCTTTGTTTTTGTGTGGGTTATCTGAATAAACCATAATGCAAATTTGACAGGGTACAGGTGTGAAGACTTGTATTACCAACACCTAGTTCTGGTTATCAATTCAGGATTTGAACTCGGGTCTAGAACGTAAAGCGAGCATGTTACAGCTCCTGGAAAGTCCTGGAAAGTCCCTGGAGTAGGGAAAACAAATTACGTGAAGTGTGTCAGCCTGTCATGTTGGGTTTAGACCTCTTGTGGAAAAGGGGAGATGAGGAGGAAGCTAATGGACTTTGGGAGAGATAGGTTAGGTGTGGACTATGTTGAAAGGAGGAATTAACAGTTTTAACGAAACCCGTCTATGGAATGCTCTTCAAAGGAACAAAAATTTGATGAGTAAGGCTTCAGGTTGAAGGTTCCAGCCAAAGATAAGGAAAAGAAAAGAGAAAATAAAAGTGAAAGAAAAGAAAAAGATATAAAGAAAAAGATATAAAGAACAAGGAAAAAAATGAAAATAAAAATGAACTAGAAGAGGAGAGAAAAGAAGAAAACTGAAAAAGTGTAGTTAAAACATAGGAGTAAAGAAAAAAGAAACAGAAAAGGAGTGTAGAAAGAATAAGCAGAAATCACATGTCAGTAATATTCCGTGGTAGGGAATGTGAATCCACTTCGGGCTTTCTTGGTTTATCGTAATGAAGAAATATTTACAGAATGGGGATATAATCCCCTTTGGGAAGTTTCCCCAGGTACTCCCTCCAGGGAGAGGGTTTTTCGCCCTCTAAGGGAGAGTTCTCCGTATGGCGACGCAGTCGCCGCATATATATGTGAATATGCATATCTTTGCATATTTGGTTTAGGTTAGCAGTTAGATAATAGATTTGGAATTTATACAATACTATTTGCATGTTAGTTGCATTGCAATGGATCTATTTAATATAAATGAATAAGTCTTCACATGGTGTATGGATTGCAGTTATAATTATGTAATTTGGTAGGTATAAAGAAATGATTATTGAACTGACTACCGACACTATGTACTTGTTTCGATAATTTTCCGTTCGGCGGTGGCGTGATGTGTGTTGTATGTTTGAGTTAGGTGTTTACGATTTAGGAATGCGGAGGTCAGCAAGATTAGAGGTATTGCAAGAGGGCCAGTGCCTGTCGGCACCTTGCATGCATACGGATCACGTGTCAGGCATGTAACATATCGTAATGACTAGTAATGGTATACCCCACAAAACAAACGGCCTTCATAATATTGATTCATAAACGGAGAACAGCACACAACAGGAACAGCTTTGATGACCCAATTTCTATTTTTCGGATCATCCATACGTTAAATAACATTTTCATTGTATAATGAAAACCTGAATAATGAATAAATGTTAAAACGGCGCATTGGGCCCACTCAATGTTGCATTAGCATGTCATGATCCCTGAAAGCATGTGGCACACTTAAAATGTTTTCTTCTGGTTAACACCGTGCCATTTAAATTAAATCAAAATCGCCCGTCTACGACATTTTATTTTATTTTATCTTATTTTTTATTATACTATTATTATTATTATTATTATTATTATTATATTATTATTATTACTATTATTATCATTATTATATTATCATTATTATTACTTTTATTATTGTTACTATTGTTATTACTATTATTATCATTATTACTATAATTATTACCATCTTTCTAAGCATAAATAAAAACACTTTTCGTTTTTATGACGTCATCGCCCCGCTACAGAATCCGACAAAAATGAGACATCCTATGTAAGAGTAGAAAGCAACAACTGATATACAGATAGGGTAGAGCAAAACGACGGTTCCTGCTCGTGCAGGGGTTCTTTCTCTGGGGACTCGGCGTTCCTCTAGGAACCCAGGGTTCATCTAGAGGCCCAGGGTTCCTCTAGGGACTCAGGGTTCCTCTAGAGCCCCAGGTTTTCTCTAGGGGGCCCAGGGTCCTCTAGGGGGCCCAGGGTTCCTCTAGGGACCCGAGGCGCCACTAGGGCCCGGGATTCTTCTAGAGGCCTGGAATTCCTCTTGGGGTCCGGGGTTTCTCTAAGGGACCGGGGTTTCTCTGAGGGACCGGGGTCTCTCTGAACACCCGGGGTTCACCTGGGGGTCCGGGAGTCCTCTGGGACCCGGGGTTCTTCTGGTGTCCCAGGGTTACTCTGGGGGGCCTGGGGTTCCTCTAGAGGTCCGGGGTTCTTCTAGATGCCCGGATTTCTCTTGAGGCCCGGGGTTCCTCTACATGTCTGGGGTTCCTCTACATGTCCGGGGTTCTATTAAGACCTGGGGTTTCTCTTGAGATCCGGGGTTCCTCTATTCTGGGGATCCAGGGATCCTCTAATGGGCCCGCGATTCGTCTTGATGCCTGGAGTTCCTCTAGAGGCCGGGGATACTCTTGATACCTGGTGTACCTCTAGGGGCCGGGTGTTCCTCTGGGGTCCCGTTTCTCTTGAGGCCCCGGGCTCCTTTGTGGGGAGCTTTTTTCCGAGCCAGGGGTTCCTCTGGAGTCCTGGGTTCCTCTGGGGGCCTGGGGTTCCTCTGGGGGGATTTTTTTTTTTAAGAGCCTGGGGTTGCTCTGGAGTCCCGAGGTTCCTCCGGGGGCCTGGGGTTCCTCTGGGGGGCCCGGGCTTCCTCTGGGGGCCCCGGGCCAGCCATTAGGGGTGAGGGCTTTAAGTGAAATCATCTGACGAAGAGGAGCCGGTAATGCCAGAGGAAGAATCTGAACTGGGATCTGTTGAGATATCAAATACATTTCTGAGGAGGCCGCAATGACTACGTCATCGACAAATCGGATGAATCGATTTATCTAAAAGTTTGACAAAGAACTTTCCAAGAAATGAACTAAAGAGGGAAAAAGAACTAAAGAGGGAAAAGAACGAGAATTTGTGGAAAAAGAATAAGAACTAAAGAAGAAAAAGGAACAGAAAGAGCGAGAATTTGTGGAAAAGGAAGAACTAAAGAGAAAATCTCAGCTTCTGGAAATCATCAACATTGTGTCGCCCAAAAGGATTGCCGAAGACGAGACATCAAGAGTTTTCCAAAGAAAAAATTGTTTGTTGAGACGAGCCTTGGGTCTTCGGGGCCTTGGAAGCGTCCCTTGCGACGTCCTTGCTGTGGTAAGAGCAGCCGCCATCGTCATTTCCGGCCACAGGGGTCAGGGTCGGAGGCTCGGCAAAGCCCCCTCTCCACCGCCGTAGCTGGGGCCTTGTGTACTAATAAAATTATCGTTTTTCTCTTTTTTATGACGTCATCTGCCCGCCACAAAACCCGGCAAAAAGGCAAAAATGTGACATTTTGTCAATAGTGGTAAAATTTATTTTGCTATCTCATTGATTATTTATAGTCTTTTTTTTTTTTGTTTAAAGACAAGAAGATAAAGAAAAAAGAGAAAAGTTATGTTTGTCATTCATTTCATTGATATTAAGGGCCGAAGTCCGAGCTCCCTACAAAGCAGGGACTGGCGCAGCCGGTGGCTTGTTATTATTATTACCATCATTGTCATCATTATCATTATTATTACTATCGGTATCATTATTATTATTTTTGATATCATCATCATTATTATCATTATCATCAATATTATTATGATTACTATTATTATTATCATTATCATTATTGTCATTAGCATGATTATTATTACAATTATCATCATTAATATTATCATTACCATCATCATTATAATTAATATCATTGCTATTATCATTACCATCATATCATCATAAATATATGCTATCATGATCACTACAATTTCCTTTACCTTCACATTACTAACTGAATTTTCTATATAATTACCATTTCTACAATAATCACAATTTCTATCACCGCCGCCATAATTAATATAATCATAAATATTATCTCGGTGTGCAATCAAATGCTCTCTGACGTCACCCATGAATATGTGTGGTTGTGGCTCCCCCGGAATGCAAATCGCGGAGATGCACGTTGGCCGCCGCGTCAACAGAGTTAAGGGTCAGGTTCGCACACACGGATAATTGTTAGGAACAATGTAGTCAACACTTCTGCGAAGGGAATTACGAACCCTCACGAACCCAATAGTGCTTTGGGATGTTCCCCACTCTCAGCCCCAACCCACAAAAAAATTATTTTTATTTTATTTTATTTTATTTTATTTATTTATTTGTGCTTTGGGATGTTCTCCATTCTCAGCCCCCACCCTCAAATTTTTATTTTTATTTTTGTTTTATTTTTTGTGTTTTAGTTTTAGAATGTTCTTCACTTTCAGCCTCCACCCTCAAAATTTTTATTTTTATTTTTGTTTTATTTCTTTATGCTTTGGGATGTTCTCCACTCTCAGCCCCCACCCTCAAATTTTTTATTTTCATTTTTGTTTTATTTTTTATGCTTTGAGATGTTCTCCACTCTCAGCCCCCACCCACACTTCTTTTTTTTTGGGGGGGGGGATGTTCTCCATTCTCAGTCCCATCCACATTTTTTTTCTTTCTTTTTTTATGTTTTGGGATGTTCTCTACTCTCAGCCCCACCCCCAATCTTTTCATTTTATCTTATTTTATTTTATCTTATTTTATTTTATTTTATTTTATTTTATTTTTTATTTTTGTGCTTTGGGATGATCTCCACTCTCAGCCCCATCCGCAAAATTTTTGTTTTATTTTTGCTTTTTTTTATGTTTTGGGATGTTCACTCTCAGCCCCCACCCCCAAAGCTTTTTATTTTACTTCATTTTATTTTATTTTTTTCTGTGCACTTTTGGGACATTCCATTAGTACTTAATTTAAGCATTCAAATGTTTT
>NC_134818.1:2925412-2977912 GCF_046742065.1 Oratosquilla oratoria
TTATAGTGCACCGTGTCGTAGCAGCACATCCTCTGACCCATAGCAAGGTCGACGCAAGAACAAATGGACCAGGTGTTTCGAGAATGGGGAAGAGTGAGAAATGCGAAGGCGAGACAAAGAACGTGGGAAGGAAGCTGTTTGATGGGGGTAGCGCCGAGCGGGGAGGTGGTTTTGGCAAAGAGGAAGGACGAAGGAGGACCGACTAGTGAATAGCGTGCCGGGAAACAGAAATGGAGTTGGCTCCAGAAGCCCTGGAATAGGATATACGGATGGGATGAAGGGAGCTTTGGATTGGGAGAGTAGGAAACATAGTGCAAGAGACAGGAACGCGTAGAGAAAGGCTGTGAATGGTTTGAAAGGAGACCACGGCCTAAAGGGATGTTCCCCGCATCTATTCAGTAGAGAACCGGAAGCGGAGGGGGAGTTGCCGTAGGATGAAGCGATGGGGGTTACCATATTCAGCTGCCTGAACCTGCGCTATAGAAGCTGTGCCTCGCTACATCGGGACTGACCAAATCACTTTGGTGTAGGGGTGAGGAGATGAGGTCACCCTTTATCTTAAAATGCTGATATGGGAGGAATAGTATGAGCGAATCTTTTGATGCGGGTGTGTACTTTGCCTCGACCGTCCCCTTGTAAAAGGGACTGCAGCATTTGTATATTCACCGAGCGGTTTAAGGCACCGTCTCGGTAGCCTCTTGGCTTCAGAGCGGTAGGTTCGAGTCCTACGCGCGACGGCCATAAAAATTATATATATATATATATATATATATATATATATAATATATATATATATATATATATTATATATACATAGCCAGTGTCACCTGCAGAACGAGGTGACTAAGCATCACACGCCTCCTTCACTCCTCCCTGCTTAAATTATGCGAAAAATGCATCTCATCAATCAAATGCAAATAAAGTAAGAATAAATGAATAGATGAATAAATAAATAAAGGAATAGATAAATAAGGAAATACGCATACAAACAGCATTATTAATAAACAAATAATGAAAAGACGAATACATGAATATTAAATAGGTGAATGATGACATACTCGTATGGATAATTGAATGACGAGAAATGAATACGAAACACAAAGATGAGGGAGCACGTACCGACTTTTCACCGTGCGCCGTCCACGGCACGACGTCGTTCTCTCAAATAACCATAAGTGTCTTTGAACTCTTTCATAACACATGAAAACGTCCATAGCCACCAATGGTTATCTGAGAACACGACGTCGTGTCGTGGACGTCGCAGGACAAAAAGTCGATACGTGTGAAACCAGCCTTACAAGATTAAATATTATGATGAATAAAGGTGTTTCATCTAAACTACTGATTAAACCGACATCTTGACATCACAATTCTTGGCACTAACGGAGGGAAAACTACAGTTGCATGATAATAATGATAACGAGAAAAACTATGAAGTTGATAATGATAATAATTACAATGATAATGAGAACAATGACAATGGTGATAATGATAATAATTACAATAGTAATGATATTGATAAGGATAATAGCAATAATGATAATGATGACGATAATGATAAATTTAACAATGATAAATTTAACAATAATAATAATAATAATAATAATAATAATAATAATAATAATAATAATAATAATAATAATAATAATAATAATAATAATAATAATAATAAAAACAATAATGATAATTTTCTTCTTGTTATTATTGTTACTACTTTAGCCAGTTTTAATAACAGAGAAAATTGACAGGAAAACAAATATGTGATGATAATAATTACATAATTTTCTACATTACTGATAATTACTTTTTGAAATACTGACAGTTTCCCTGACACCAATAACATTAGTGTTGGAAACCAAATAAAATAAAACATTAAAGTACGAATTGCGGCAACGGCAGCAGTGGTGATTATATGTATATATATATATATATATATATATATATATTTTTTTTTTTTTTTTTTTTTGGGGGGGGGGAGTCATTTGCCGGGGACGATCGCCCAAAACCAGATGGACGTCATACAAGAATCGATGTTGATTTCAGAATTTCGAAAACTTATATACGTTATAATTATTTGTCCCAGACAAATAATAATAATAAGATTTCTTCAGAGATGAAAAATTGAACCAATACAGAAATTCGATAGAGCAATTATTGATTTTTTTTTTTTAACTGTTACTTAACATAATTTCTTTAGGAAAAACAATAGACCCCTTAAAATCAAAAGATGAAAAAAATTTAAGCTGATTACATCAATCTTTAAAACCTATACCTAAACAATATCCATTTTATAGTTTTCTTTAATTTGTCACATTGCCTTTTCAAAAACAACAACTAATTGCATTTACATTTTCTTCAGTTTCCCTGTAGCAATACTTGACTTTATTCCCTCTTTTGCCACACCTCTCCCATGTCCACTGCTCTCCTCTTCACAAAAGCCATTACACTTTCCATCTAACTTCTTTGCGGACGACCGTACATCTCACATCTTCCACCTCTGCCAAAGAGAGACTCTTTCTGCCTCTCTCGCACCTTTCTCCTTAAAATGCTCATAAAATTCCTCCCTGCTTCGGTCCGTCTTCTTTTCCATTCTTTCTGTCTTTTCAAGTTGGAAGAAGTAAATAGGTCCTGACGTCGTTTTCGTTCTTTATCTTTTGCTGGGAAACTACCCCCTATGGGTGGGTTGCCGTTACTCGGACGTGATAGAAGATATCAATATATATATATATATATATATATATATATATATATATATATATATATATATATATATATGCATATACATGTACATAAACATATACATGTACATATACAGATACAGATATATACACATATATAAGCATTTACATATACGAATACACGCCAATATCCATAAATAGTAAGCATATCCTGTATGTATACATACATATTCATAACAACGAACACACTGACCTGGATTCGTGAATGTCAAAACACGATAAAACGAAGAAAAAACATGAATAAAAATTAATTGTATTAATAACCGCAATTATCATTCATTTTGCACACGAAATTATTTAAATCTAAGCATGAATCTCCGACAGAAGAATGAGAAAAACACGAAGAAAAGTGAAACTCTTGTTAAAAAAGAAGTCTGAAGGAGCAGAAATATTAAGCAGGAACATAATTGGAGCCTATCCCTGATTGAACTAATGTAATTTGGGAATGCGGCACAGCTGGGAATGAACGCAATTAAGACGCTGCATTCGCAAATATTTGCAAGCAAACAGGGAGGAAAATATTAAAGGATAAGTAGGACATATAAAGGGATTATCTTTTGACAAAGGACCGCGTGGCAAGGGCCTGTCCTAACGTAGCCAAAAAAAAAAAAAAAAAAGTTTCGAACTCGCATCGCAAAGATAAGTACCCGAGTTCGATGACCTCATCCAAATAAAACCGCCCGGCGCTAAAACGAAATCTGAGGTGTGTTAATGCGTCGAGAGAAGTTACCGAAATCGGGAACTTTTGACCAAGACTACAACAGTGAAAGCTACAGAAGTAAAGCTTTATGGAAAGCACAAAATCAACAATAATACATGAGTAACGAAGGAATGTAGGGAATTATCACTCTACTTATTTTCTCTAACGTTACCACCTATCTCCTCCTCCCCTTATGTGTCACTGTTGTTGCTCGATCAAGCGCAGATACAGATTTCGGTTCGATCCCCAACGGTTCCCGATGACTTCCACCAACCTTGACTCTCCGAACCCAAAAGGCCTTTGAAAAATGTCAAACCGATTTCTTCTATAACTGAAGGACCCTGTACACAAGGGAGCTAGATTATATATATATATATATATATATATATATATATATATATATATATATACTAGCCAAATTACCTCGCGTTGCTGCAGGCAAATGATGATCATTTTAATTTTGATAGAATTTGTGGAGAAAAGTTACACGTATCAATATAACTCGATGGAAAAGGTAACAAAAATAAAATGTTAAGAAAGTAAGAAAAAAAATCAGTTTGGGGAGGGAGACGCCCTTTGGAAATAAAATATATTCGGCCGTAAGAGAAGAATTGAATCGACCTTTTATCTTTGAACCCTAGTAAATTACCGCCCGCGAATAAAATAAAGGTAACCAATATTCAAACATTTGGTAAAATTATACAATCATTTTACATTTACATTTTTTCTCCTTACAAAAGCTATCATAGTTTGTGGCAACATTACTTTCACAAATACAAATAATATTTATGAACACATACAATTGTTTGTTTAATCATAGTGATTTTTGTCACAAGATGCCAATCGTGTTAAGGGGAAACTACAGTAATGGCGTGTTACCAAACCATACCCCTTTAACCCTTAACCCTAGCCAAAATAATATATATATTTTTTAAATGAAATATAGTTATCCAAGTAATTGGAGTGATAGGGTATCAGAATATATATGGTTAGGTTGGTCTATCTCCAAAACCCTAGGAGGAATTCGTGAACAGATAGAAGCTACTACTTTATTATAGTATATATATATATATATATATAATTACATATAATGCTACCACTACTACTATTACTACTACTACTACTAATCATAACAATAATAACAACAACAATAATAATAATGACAATATTATTATCATTATTAGTAATAATAATAATTATAATCATAATAATAACAATAATAACAACAATAATAAAAACAACAATAATAAAAACAACAACAATAATAAAAACAATAATAATAATAATAATAATAATAAAAACAATAATAATAATAATAATAATAATAATAATAATAATAATAATAATAATAATAATAATAATAATAACAACAATAATAATAATAATAAATTAATAATAATAATAACAATTTCTAGAGTGAGCTACCCGACTTGTCCAGTACTTACTCTGGTTGAGACTAGCCAGCTTTATTCAACTCTCGCGCACTAAAAGATCATTCCAGTCTCTACTAATCCTTTAAATGCAGGGTTCTAGTTATGCATTTATTCTGGATGTCGTCAGACGATTTTATTAAGCCGAGAGAGAGAGAGAGAGAGAGAGAGAGAGAGAGAGAGAGAGAGAGAGAGAGAGAGAGAGAGAGAGAGAGAGAGAGAGAGAGAGAGAGAGAGAGAGAGAGAGAGCGTCACCCTGTCGCCTTACTTAAAACGCCAACACCTTCTCCTCCTTCCAGACCGTCCTCAGGGACACACGATTCTTCATGTGCACATGTACGCACATGTGCACACTTGCACGTACACACACACACACGCGCGTATCGCATGAGAGCTCTCGCCAGCAACAGCAGCAGCAGTCTGCACTTGTAGGTCAAGTGAGGCAGCAACAAGTCGGTAGTACTCTTCCAAGACGTCCAGTCATGGTACTGTACTTCGCGTACACCAGAGTCGAGGAACTCTTCGCCCAAGGCGCCCCATGGCGGGTACCTCTTCTTCCTCCTCCTCCTCCTCTTCTTCTTCTTCTTCTTCTTCTTCTTCTTTTTCTTTTTCTTTTTCTTCTTCTTCTTCTTCGCGTTCTTCTTCTTCTTCTTCTTCTTCTTTTTCTTTTTCTTTTTCTTCTTCTTCTTCGCGTTCTTCTTCTTCTTCGCGTTCTTCTTCTTCTTCGCGTTCTTCTTCTTCTTCGCGTTCTTCTTCGCATTCTTCTTCTTCGCATTCTTCTTCTTCGCATTCTTCTTCTTCGCATTCTTCTTCTTCGCATTCTTCTTCTTCGCGTTCTTCTTCTTCGAGTTCTTCTTCTTCGCGTTCTTCTTCTTCGCGTTCGTTTTTTTTTTTTTTTTTGCTTCCGCTAGACAATTCTATTCGTTTCCGTGTTACCTCCTCCTCACGCGGTAGTGAAGGGATTGTAGTCTATTTCAACTAACACCCACTAACATGCAGATTTTTTCTTTTTTCTTTTTCTAATTTTTCGTGTCATTCTTTTGTATCAAACGAGTTCAAATTAATCAGGAAACTTCTTTCTCTGAGGGTAGTATCTTCCCGTAGGCTGGAAGTCAAAGTAACTCTTTATATACAGGGAGTCATTGTTTGACATAAAGTGGTTTATTATACTCCACACTGACAGCGGATGACACTCCTTATGGAGTTGGTGTGTAACGGAGAGTAGACAATGAGAACCTCCGATAATAGCCAGAGAAAAATTTATGAAGTATAACACCGTTCTCAAGGTGAAAGAGATTTTTGTATCCTGAAGGTTCTCAGATACGAAGTCTCTTAGGTCTCCAAAAGGTCTTTGTTGTTTTTGCATCTTAGAACTTTTTTTTTTTTTTTTTTGCTTTATAGACTCCGAAGATTCTTGCAAACTTTAGAAAGTCTCAGGATTTTCTGGAAATTTCAAGGTATCAGGGAACTTCCAAAGGGTTTTACTTTTAAGGCCTCGGTGATCTTCAGTCTTTAGAAACTCTCAAAAGTATTCAAATGTCTCAGAACGCCTGACGGAATTATTTACTTCTTTTTGAGGAATAGGGGGATTTAAAGGTTCTCAAAAGTTAGAAAATCTTAGATGTCTCAGAAAGTCTGAGGAAGTTATTTGCGTTTTCATCTTTTATTTTATCTTATTCTATTTTATTTTATTCATTTATTTAATCTTATTTTATTTTTATTTTTTCATTGTATTTATTTATTCATTTATTTACTTATTTATTTATTTACTTATTGAGGGGAGGATTAGAAATCTTAATATTCTCAGAAGTCTCAGAAAATTCCATATGCCTTCGGGGGCTCTTCAGAGTCTAAGAAAGCCTTTATATACTCGCTAGCGATGTACGAGACTTTCCATTTCTTCGTGGTTTAATTCCAAGGCGGAGACTCGAGGGTCACATTCGTCGGAAAGAACAGCGATTCGTCCCCAGAGGAGGACTCTCCAATGTGGCTGGACATGGCAGAAGCTCTTGTGTGGCCCCGCAAGGCACTGAGGTGGAGGAGAGGAGGAGGAGAGGGAGAAAGAGAGGACCATTTCTGCTGGAGATGCAGTGACAGGTCGCTCTCTTCCAGGGGGAAAAATACCTTGTTAAGGGAAGACCGGTCCAGAATGAGGGTAATGTGATGGTTCGGTGTATCGGAGTTTTATGTCTTGCACCACGAGGTGCTCTAGTGGAAGTGGTGGAAGAATGGGTGGTTGGGGAAGGAGTGGATAAAAACATAAAAACAGAAGAACAAAGGAGACTACAAGATACCATAAGGCCTGCACCAAGCAGTTCCGTGTCTCTTATTACCTCTCGTCCCTATCCATAAAGTTATCGAATCCTCTCTTAAATTTGCCAGTTATTTTTACGCTCACTACAAGGTTATTAAATCTATCCTATTCGTTAACCAATCTGCTGATAAACCAGTTCTTGCCTATTAACTTCTTAGACCTAAATATGTCCAATTTTAATCCATTAACACGAGTCCTGACCCGCTGCCTTAATATGATGACCTTGTCTGCATCCTCCTTGTTAAAGCCCTTGATTCATTTGAATACCTCTATTAGATCACTCCGTACTCTTCGTCTTTCCAGAGAGTGTAAGGTAAGGAACCTAAGATGGATTGAAGGGTGAATATGTGGAGGAGCAGGTGGAGTTGGTGGATGAAGCGAAGGATTGGTGGATGGAAGAGTGGACGAGGTGAAGGACGAATGGTTAGAGTAAATGGATGATTGCTGGAGGAATGCCTGGAAGGATGCTTGCGTTTGTCTTGTAGATACAAACTCAGTTTCACTGGAACATTTTCTTATCTTTCTATTCATTTTGATGAAACATCCTAGTAGGGGCAAACTATTTAAGTCAGAGCCAGGGCAGTGCAAAAAATAAAGAAAATATATTCGTGTGAAAATAAGTCACTTCACACCGTGCACAAGGCCTGTATCCTTCAATAACCACGTAGCTGAATAAAATCGTCTGTACGCGAGTCGGAATAAAATAGCAAGTACCTCTTAGTACGGAAGGGATTAATCTGAATATATGCATACATTGAAACACAAACACACACACACACAATGTTATATATATATATATATATATATATATATATATATATATGTATATATACATATATATGCTAGTAAGAACATGGGTACATGTGTTCACTTATGCAAAGTAGACCACTTGGAAAAAGAAACTAACGAAGCTGAGCGCTTTTGTATATTACATCTTCAGTGCAAGATGTAATATACGAAAGCGCTCTGCTTCGTTAGTTTCTTTTTCCAAGTGGTCTACTTTGCATATATATATATATATATATATAATATATGTATATGTATACACATACATATATGTATAATTCGTATCTAGATGTATATGTCTGCATTATATGAGATATAAACTCGTGTGTAAATGGGATAGCAGTACAAGGCTCATGCATTAATTTTACACAGACCACTACGTCTTCCACAAACAAATCATATATCATGATGAAGAAAAATCTCTGTGAATTCATCTTTACGAGTAATGTATGCAAATTTGTTGCAACTCTCATTCTGGATTAAAAAAGATGATTAATTTTCAGTTTAGTTTTAGTTACATTTCCAACAGATTTTTTACGGCTCAAACAATATCTATGGCTGAAAATTTTATTTAGAATTTTTCAAATTAATAAATGAATATAGTTAAGCTATATTTATTGATTTATTGATTTATTTCTATTTTTATTTATTTATCTATTTATTTATTTATTATTTATTTATTTGTTTTGTCCCTCACGACTGTGTTGTTGAAGTGTGATATCTTGTATTCCCATGGGAGTGTTATGGGACCATTTCCATTTTTTGGTAACTCAAGAGAGTGCTGGTGAAGTGCAGTTTCTTGTATTCCCATGGGAGTGTTATGGAACCATTTCCAGTTTTTGGTACCTCAAGAGTGTGCTGGTGAAGTGTAATTTCTTGTATTCCCATGGGAGTGTTATGGTACCATTTCCATTTTTTTGGTACCTCAAGAGGGTGATGGTGAAGTGTAATTTCTTGTATTCCCATGGGAGTGTTATGGGACCATTTCCATTTTTGGTACCTCAAGAGGGTGCTGGTGAAATATAATTTCTTGTATACCCAAGGGACCATTTCCATACGATCAGGAAATAGGTAGGGGACCGCCATAACAAAAATTCCAAAGGTCTCGACTTTCAAACTGTTCTTACGCATGATTGTATAACCTACCTGTGAGAGACATGGGTCGATGATGGAGGGGAAGATGGTGCAATATCAACTTTCCCCAACTCCTCCTCCTTCTTCCTCCTCCTTCTCCCTCCCTCTTCCCTCCCTCCCCCATCTCTCTAAAACCCCATCAAACAAGAGAACACCAACAAAGGATATTTGTATGATTCCCTTCTTCTTCTTCTTCTTCGTCTTCGTCTGGATGAAAAAGCCTTGATCTCTAAGGGGTTCCTTTTTTATGGGTCTCCTGGTGGTGTCCATCCAATCGTCCGTGTCACTCTCAAGATTGGACACAAAAAGAAATTGCGCCCAGTTTCATGTTTCGTTCGACGGCGATAGAAGCCACTTTAAGTTTATCGTCCCTGCCTTTAGCACAGTCGATTTTGATAAAATTTACAATAGACAATCTTTACGATTCCATGAAAGCATCCTGACTCAGTCAAAGCCGTTTTCTATAAGCAATATAGATATATTGGTCATAAAAGCACTGAAATCCGTCGTTTGATGGAACTGGATATAAATGATATGTTTTGTGTTGTTTTCATATACTTATTGGTAAATATGTACTGTATATATATATATATATATATATATATATATATATATATATATATATGTGTGTGTGTGTGTGTGTGTGTGTGTGTGTGTGTGTGTGTGTTTCTATGTGTGTGCGTGCGTGCGTGTGTGTATGTGTGTGTGTGTGTGTGTGTGTGCGTGCGTGTGTGTGTGCGTGCGTGTGTGTGTGTGTGTGTTTCTATGTGCGTGCGTGCGTGTGTGTGTGCGTATGCAAATGCATATGTGCATGTAACACCTGTACGACATTCATCGGTGGGAACTGAATGCAACCAACGCTTGGCAAGCGAAACAATATTGCAATGCCAGGCATCGACGTCGACATCGCCAGCACATGTCTCATCATACGATCCATGCATGACGCTGGAGCTGGAACAACCTCGTACACCGTGTCCTGCCGACGATGTACCTTTAGGGTCTCGTTTCCGCAAACTTCTTCACCACATAAGGTAAGTCCTTCCTTGTGTGCGCCTATAGACTCTCTGGAAACGCTGTCGTCACTTACTGAGACGTGGATCCCGCGTCTCGGTAACTGTGAGGTGAAGCGGTATGGGTAGGGTGAGGGCGTCAAGCAGTCAACATCAACAGGGTGGACGTTGATATATATATATATATATATATATATATATATATATATATAATGACAGTTGCATGTAGGATTCGAACCCACTGCTTTCGGTCACCCGTAAGATTACCCTCACAGCGCCTTTACCCACTCCACCACAGAGACTATTTACGCGACTATCATAAAATTATCAGATTAGTGTCGCTATCACTAGCGAATTTCTCTCATATCTACTATGATAAAGTAGTAGCCTTTGTCTGTTTGTTTGTTTGTTTGTTTGTTGCTTGTTCACGAACTCCTAGGGTTTTGGAGATAGACCCCGATAACCATATATGTTCTGATACACTATCACTCCAGGTACTTGGATAACTATATATCATTAAAAAAAAGTTATTTTGGTTAGGGTTAAGGGTTAAAGTTTATGGCGGGGTAACACGCCACTACTGTAGTGTCCCCTTAGCTTGTGTAGCATTTTTGTGACATAAGAATTAATATGATTAAACAAACCATTGTATGTGTCTATAAATATTATTCATATTTGTGAAATTAATGTTGCCACAAACCATGATAGCTTCTGCAAGAGGAAAGCATATAAATGTAAAGTAATTGTATATTTTTTACCAAATATTGAAATATTGGGTATTTCTATTTCATTTTAGTGCGGGCGGAAATAGATTATTCACAAACTCCTCCTAGGTTTTTGCAGATAAAACCCATATAACCATATATATTTTGAAGACAGATAAACGAGATACATTTCTTCACCTTTTAGCTATAGACATTCACTGTAAATCCACACATACACACGCACGCAAAAGAATGTGTGCATATAATATTTGTGTTTGTGTATGCCTGTATTTTCAAACTAGGGTTTCCCAACCTACGGGGGGGGGGGCACACACCTGGGAAGAGGAGTGTTTAAAGCTATATTTCCTTTCCATTTCATTTCATTACTTTGGTTAGGGTTAAGGATAGTTGGGTGGGGTATGGTTAGGTTAGGGATTACTCACGAACTTGCAGCAACGCGCGGGTAATTTGGTTAGAATATATATATATATATATATATATATATATATATATATATATATACATAATATATATAATATATCATATACACACACACACATATATACATATATATACACACATATATATACATATATGTATATACACACATATATACATATATATATACACACATATATACATATATATACACACATATATACATATATATACACACATATATATATATATACACACACATATATATATATATACACACACATATACATATATATACACACACATATATACATATATATACACACACATATATATATATATATATATATACACACACATATACATATATATACACACACATATATACATATATACACACACACATATATATATATATATATATATATATACAAACACATTGCAGACACGATACTTACATAATATATTTTGTTTTTTCTCTCATAATAAATCGGGCGAGAAATGTTTTACAAACTCAAATTATCCCGAAGTGGTTTTAGAGGCAAAGGCGTTCTGCTTTTGTGGAGACGCGACCGTTCCTTGTTTGAGGTGAGCCCAGAGTTTCTTTGAAGTACAGCCAGTTTCTGTTTGATGGCCTCGTTTTGAAACCTTGCAATCTATTCTGTACACACTTTGTATACTCCTCTGCTTTCATAATGGCTTAAACAACTACCCTTTGAAGTAAAAATATAGCTGAATGCAGTTATGAATACGAAAAGAAAAAATAGAAGGAAGTAAGGAACTGTAATTTGATAAAAACCTGAGTTACAAACCAACCTACCAGGAAACATTAGAGAAGAAGGTCTTCGTCAATTTAAACTGTGCAGAGCAAGACTCATGACGTCATCATTATTGGTTTCGGCGTTGTCAAGAAAATGACTCTTATGACTCGATAAAGCTTGAATGAGATGTCCAGCTCTTTTATATACGATGATACCAAAATGAGGAGTCTGCAGGTATCATGTTGCCTTAGACCTGTGGTTGTCAACCTAGGGTCCGTGACCCAATAGGAGGTCACAGAGTTTCAAAAGTGGGGCCACAAGCAGGAAACTAGTGGTTGTTAATTAATGGATGAATAAAGATCAACGTGAGTGATGAAGTGGTCTTGTAGCAAGGTCACGCCTTAAAGAATTCGTTTTTTTTAATATACGCGCACCATTAATTTCCTGTATCAATTATTGTCACCCGTTGGAACTATTATGTAAACATCTTGATTAACAGTATTATCTCTCCCATATCAATGTGTAAATATATATGAATAATTGTATTAACATTCTGTATAGTAGGAAATGTAATTTATGAACTAAATTGTGCACAGTGCTCCTAAATGTGAAATATGCCCTTCTTGCGTTTCGCTGCCAAGACATCAGCTTTATTCAGTTACAGTCGCATTGTATTTGCAATAAAAAAGTCTCGAGAGAATTGGAGTTTCTTTAATCATTTTCTCACGGACGAGTTCCCTCACTAATGTAGTGGTAACATACCACTACAGCCTCAAGGGTGTCAAAGAACAGCAATCCATAACTATGGGATTCGTGCTCCTGACGAAGATGGCCGAATGGGTCTCTCGCATTTCTCCCACGAACCAGATGGTTTCATTGTCGATGTGTCTATCAAAAGGAACGTCGTGTGGGAACGGAGCCTTTATCACTACGACGGTACGCTTGGTACATAAGAACATAAGAATGAAGGAGACTGCAAGAGACCTTAAGCCCTACACTAGGCAGTCCCATGTCTAATACCATCTGTCATTCCCATCCATAAAGTTGTCTAACCGTTTCTTAAAACAATTTATAGTTTCAGTAGAGCTATACCACGTAGATCGTGGACTTGATAAAACTCTGACAAGCGAAACGTCGTGTTAGGAAAGTCTCGGTGCTCACATAGTTTGATTTTGATAGACTTGTCAGTAACTGCAAATTACATACTGACGTGTCTTTAACACCTGTGGTGATCTTATAGTACGGCGGTTCCCAAACTGAGGGTCATGACCTCCAAAAGGGTCATGAGCCTTTTCCTTGGTGGCATGGAGGGTCCAGCAGTGTGTGGATTGAGACACACGGACCTGCGTAATGATGTATTGTAAAAAAAAAAAAAAAAATCCTTCTCATTCAGAAACATAATTAAATCAGTCCTTGTTAATAAACATTAATAAGCACTTTTTATTGCTCTCTCTGGTGTGATTAGTCTTTTAAAATTTAAGATAATGTATCTGCGATATTGAAAATTAGTACATTTTCAGAAGGTTGGGGTCATGGTAGGTTTGGTATTGATGAGAGGGGTCACGTGGTGGGAAAATTTTAGGAAACACTGTTATAGTACGACATAATTACGACTATCGAAGGGCAGACTCTTCCGGCGAAGACTAACGGTGATTTTCTTAAAAAAAAAAAAAAAAAAAAAAAAAAAAAAAAAAAAAAAAAAAAAAAAAAATTATATAAATCCTTGGAAGGGAAAGATTTATATGAGGAAAGAATTTTTTAAGAATACCACCTTAAGATTCTTACGAGGGTATTCTTAAACCATTTATATAAGGACAGATTTTTTTAATACCACCGTAAGATTCTTATGGTGGTATTCTTAGAAAAAAAAGCTTTCCTTATATAAATCTTTCCCTTCCAAGGATCCAAAGATTTATATAAGATTTGTACATGGAAAGATTTTTTTTTTTTTTTAAGAATACCACCGTTAGTCTAACTAAAATGCTGCTCGCTTTTCGTGGTCATAAAATTGTTGGTCGAATCTGTTATTCTTGGTTTATTATACATTCGAAAGATCTATTTCATTTTCATTTTACATTTCTGTACTGCTGAAGAGTTTTATTTACAGAAATGTGTAATTATTGTACCTGAGGGACGATAAGGAAGTTCATTATCACACTACCGTGGTCTGTAAATTGCTAATTTTCAAACCAATCTTATAACCTTCCTCTGATAAATTTTTAGTTCTTTACCATCAGTAATTTCTCTTGAATATTATAAGTTGGTTGGGTTGGGCTGGGTTGGGTTGGGTTGGGTTGGGTTGGGATAGGTTAGGTTAGGTTAGGTTAGGTTAGGTTAGGTTAGGTTAGGTTAGGTTAGGTTAGGTTAGGTTAGGTTAGGTTAGGTTAGGTTAGGTTAGGTTGGGTTGGGTTGGGTTAGGTTAGGTTACAATAGGTCAGGTTAAACCGAAGGTCGGTTGAGCGAGATGCTATGGAATGTCACATCTCTATCTCTCTCTCTCTCTCTCTCTCTCTCTCTCTCTCTCTCTCTCTCTCTCTCTCTCTCTCTCTCTCTCTCTCTTTGGCGCACAGATGGAGTCCCTGTTGGGGGTCCAGCAACAGTAATACGGTTGCCTGCTGTATGTATGATGCAGCTGTCAAGAAGCTGCCTCTCTCATGTTCACCCTATTTCTCCTCCTCCTTCGTCTTTCCTTTTTATCGTGGTGTCCTTCATATTTGCCTCTTTACATTCTTCATCTTTATCATCGTTATCATCATCGTCGTCGTCATTATCATCATCATCGTCATCATCATTCTTATCATCGTCGTCGTCATCGTCACCATCATCATCATCATCATCATCATCATCATCATCATCATCATCATCGTCATCATCACCATATCATCATTGTTATCACCATCGTTGTCATTATATTCATCATCATCATCACCATCGTCATCACCATCATCATCATCATCATCATCATCATTATCACTATCGTCACCATCGTCGTCATCATCGTCATCATCATCATTACTATCTTCTTTTCCCCTGATATCATGTGATTGGAGTAAGATAAAGTGAAGATGTGGAGAATCAGAGGATGGTAGAGGGAGGCACTGAAAAGAGGGTGAAATAGGCTGTGGAGGTGAACTTTGTAAGAGGAGGAAGGAGTGATATGGAGGGAATGTATGGAGTTATGGAGGGAATAATGAAGGTGGATGAAGCGGCTGGAAAAGAGTGGAAAGGAGACTACATGTGGAAGGCCATGGCCATGTGGAGGATCAGAAAGTGGAGTTAATGAAAGCAGGGAAACATGTCGAGAGATTAGAGGGATGGAGGGTGGCCGAAAGAATGGAGTGAGATGTATGGAGGATGGAGGAATAAAGAGGAATGTGACTGTAAGGAGGTCTGAACTTCTGTGAAGATGATATGTGGAGGGGTACAATGTGATCATGGAGGTATGTGGAGTTATGTTGTTTACACTATGGAGGGTGTATAGTCAATCATGGAGGTAGAAGAAAGATGGAGGGAGATAATGTTGTGGAGGATATGGAGGGGTCATTGAGGTTCTTTGGGATCCGATTTGCCTTTTGGTAATAGGTTACCAATAAATCTGATTGAATCAAGTCGTCCATAGCGTTAATGCAATGACGTCATTCATTACTTTAGTTGGGTGACGTCATAACAAGAATCAGATTCAGGTTGCGTCATCCGAATGGCGCTCGAGTGAATGTCGATGAGGGTCTTACGGCAGGAGGCGCTTAACTTCGACTTAACCATCACCTTTGCTCTCTGTGACAAGACAGCCAAAGGCAATGGAAAGACACCAGGGGGCGCGAATTTATAGAATATCCTAAATCCTAAGTCTAGACATAAATCTTCAAAATGGCGGAGATTTGACCTAAATCCCTATATCGGCGACCTAAATGCTCATGTCTAAACATTCTAGACCAGCGTTTCTCAATCTTTTTACCCTTGCGTAACCTTTAAAATAGATTGCATGTCTCAAGGAACCCAATAAGCAATATACATATATATATATTATATATACATATATATATATATATATATATATATATATATATATATACCATATCTTTCTCATTTTATTTTCATCGTAATAATAGGTTAGATAGGATGATGTCTATATTACATTATCACAATAACCAAGAATATGTCGTGCGTGTTTAATTATATTACGTATATGAAATTAAATAAAAAATAAAAAGTGCATTAGCTTATCTCACTTGTTCTCGCGGAACCCTTAGGGACCTTTTGCGGAACCTTAGGGTTCCGGGGAACCCTGGTTAAGAAACGCTGGTCTAGACATAAACATATAGGTTGCCGACATAGGGGTTTAGGTTAAAATCTCCTCCATTTTGAATATTTATTTCTAGACTTAGATGTTAGGGTCTTTTATAAATTCGCACCCCTGGGGCAATTGAGTTCGAAGGCGGTTCCGCATCATGCGAAATGGGGTTGAAACCATCCCTCCACGCGACAACAAGCATCCAGAACGATAGCTATCCCCCCGGACTGAAGAAATTGATCTAACTTTAGCCATAGTAATGTGATAAATTATGTCACCAGGTTAAGGATTTGTCTCTGGCAATAAGAAGATTAGACACTTGTTACTAGCCATAATCAAATAGATGCCTCTAGCTCAGGGGAACAAATCTCTCAACATCAACCCCTTGACGACTATTGACTATCAACGTTTAAGTCAATAATTTAGGGACTTTGGTGACCCTCCTACGGACCACGGTCACGCAGAATTCGTTTAAGATTGGAGACTACTTCCCACTCAGAAAAGAACGCTGATCATTTTTAGTTTCTGTTATCCTTCCTTTCTGTCACCTTCTTTAAAGCGCTCTGTCATTACTATTATTACTCCAACTCTTCGGTGTAAAGCTCTCTGTCATTACCACTTTGACTCACTCTAACCTCTTCGGTGCAATACTGTCCTTAACCTCTTAGACGAGTCAAATTCTCGCGGGCAGCATCAGCTGCCTGATGTACGATGATTTGATAATGCACCACAATACTCGCGTTATAAAATATAAAGTTACGGCTGTATTACTCGATCTCTTTCACTCTGAATATTAATAACCACAGAAAATATGATCAAGACAGTTCACAGAATATGGGGGTCACTGAACTACAACTACAAAATAAATATAATCAAGACACTGACCCCGGTATCCTCATATATTCACTCGTTCTTCATGACACCTACATAGACGTCATCCCATGGAAAGGGTTAAGGAGAAAAAAAAAAAGAAAAAAAAAGAGGGAAGGTGAGCCAGTTGTTGTTTGATGACACTGTACTTGTGGCAGGGTCAGAGGATGGATTAAGCCAGTGAGTTTAGGAACTGTCATGAGAAAGACGGTTCACAGAATATGGGGGTCACTCAGCTACAGCTACAAAATAAATATAATCAAGCCACTGACGCCGGTACCCTCATGTATCCACTCGTTCTTCATGACGCCGACGTAGGCATTATCGTATTGAAGGGGATAAGGATAGACGCTGTTGGTACTGCTAAAAGAAAATATTTCCACATTGTGGCATATTTCATGGATTTTGTTATGATTAATACTGAACTGGTTTTTCTTCGTTGCGAACGCAGAAATGAAGTGATTCCCGCTATCTGACCATAAAGAAAGCCTATTCACTGTGCTACCCATACCCGCACGCACACGCACACACAAGCACATGCACATACACACATACACGACTCGGTGGCGCAGTTGGTAGAGCGCTGGACTACGAAGTACGGGGGTGCTCGCAGTACCTGGTTCGAATCCTGCCCAGGGCCGAAATTATTTCGGTATCACTGCGCTTCGGGTCGTTACTCTGACTCTCGTGGGCGGGGAGTTGGGTGTGTGTGTGTGTGTGTGTTTGTGTGTGTGTGTGAAAGGTCATAGCATTACCCATAGATCGGTCATATGAGCTCCGAGCTCTCTTCCGGGAGGGAAATAGCTGTCGATCACGAGTCCAACACGTGATCCAAAGACCAAGGTGAATACACACGCATGCACACATACACACACAAACACACACGCATGCACACACACACACACACAAACACACACACACACACACACACACACACACACACACACACACACACACACACACACGCATAAACACAGACATAAACACTCACACATTATATAAATATATATATATATATATATATATATATATATATATATATATATATATACATATATATCTATATATACATATATATATATATATATAAGTGGATGGGTGGTGAGATAAACACAGGGAACCGTTTAGGGATTTATTCTGACGTTTCGTCCTTCCCAGAACTTCTTCAGAGTACATGCACATTCAAACAATTCACCCCCTAAATACCAGCCGAATCTATCTATTTAGGGGGTGAATTGTTTGAATGTGCATGTACTCTGAAGAAGTCCTGGTAAGGACGAAACGTCAGAATAAATTCCTAAACGGTTCCCTGTATTTATCTCACCACCCATCCACTCATCTGTCTTACATATTTATATATATATATATATATATATATATATATATATATATATATATATATATATATCCATGATAACGATACCGCCACCTTTATCTGCTTGAGTGACGACAATATTCTGGTAAAAAAAAATATATATATATATATATATATATATATATATGTAGTATGTATGTACATACATTTACACACACATATTTATACACAAAACTTGAATCACTACTAATGACATACAAGTCACCGTCACCACTAAAACCGACGCTAACATCCTCTAGACAGCCATCAACAGATCTTAAGCCACCATCAACGCCACCAGAATCCCTATTAAGCCAACCTAAGTCTCTCCAAAGCCACCCGAGTCCCTTCCGTTGCCTCAGCCGCCACTGCCACCACCATCATCCCTTAAGCCGCTCTGAGCCACCAACTCCACTTCTTGAGCCACCCAGGCTAGAGTTCCAGTCTCCATCGCCACTTTTAATTGTCGCCGCTCCACTCAGAGAGAATAAATCGTTTGATTCAGAACAACTGAATAAATGGGTTCCAGACAACCGGCTCGGGAGGTTCTGTGCTCTTCGTGGTTTCTGAAGCTTCCGAGGCCTTAAGAGTCCCCGGGGTCTTATGGGGTGTCCTAGGGAGTTTCCGAGGAGGGGGTGGGGTGTTCCGGGGGTCTTCCAGAGTCTTCTAGGTTCTTTTGGTCCAAGAGCTCTACACGGACTGGAACCTTCCAAGGCCTATTGGGATCCTCAGAGAACTTTGACCTTTCGGAGTCTTCTGGTTTCTTTCGGTCCAAGAGCTTTACATGGATTTTTGGAACCTTCCGAAACATATTGGGATCTTCAGAGAACTTTGACCTCTTGGAGTCTTCTAGTTTCTTTCGGTCCAAGACCTTTACATGGACTTCTGGAACCTCCCGAAGTCTATCCGGATCTTTAGAGACCTTTGACCTTTCGGAGTCCTCTAGGTTGTGTGATCGGTGTTTCCGGATCATTTGGCATGTGTCGAGATATGACTTCAGGATCAGGTGCATTCCGGGGTAACGTCCGGAGAGATAAACGAAAGAATAATTGAGCGTGGACGTGTCCCGGAAGTCCGGCGATAGTCAGGTTGAAATTAACTTCCGGAACAGATGTCTCCCGGATATAATGTGGACAAAGGCGATTGGAGAGTGGAGACATATCCACACGACACAATGGAGGAACCAACCACCCGAAGACTTTTTTTTTTTTTTTTAACATGACAAAGCCGATAACAAAGATCTCAAAGTTCTATGTCGTAAAGTCTCCATCACCCTCTTCCAACCGGTAACCCTCCACGAGCCTCAACTCTCCTCCAGAACCCTTATGTCTTCCTTTACCCCTCTATACTATACAAAACGGAATACAACACCACATAAGCCTATAACAGGATGCCATCCTCTATTTCCACATACTCAACATTTTCCTTATGTTGCACGATTTTAGACATTTATAATAACTACCGCCAGGCGATTTTATTCACCTGAAGGAAATCTCCTCTGAAGCGGAAGGGTTAAATGACCTCCTGTAAGGTTTGCACCACCGGTTACGAAAACGAGACAACGGAAAGAATACAAAGAGTCTGAATGCATGGTCAGATTACTTCGATCACAGACCTCCGCGTACAACTCGAGACCTTCAACAAACAATTTTGTTTCACTTAACGTCAGACAACGGGCGATTAAGTTTTAAGCCGCTCCCGTTTAGCGTCTCTGAGTGGATTTAAAAGAAGAAGAAAGGAGAAAAAGAAAGAAGCGGAATAAGAAGATAAAGAAAAAAAATGAAAAAGAAAGGAGACGAAGAAAAAGAAGGAAAAGATGAATAAACAGAAGAAGAAGATCAAGGAGAAGAAGAGAAAAAAGAAAGAGAAGGAGAAAGAGGAGAAGGAGAAAGATGATAAGAGGAAGAAGAAGAGAAGAAAAGAAGAGAAGGAAAAAGAAGAAGAAGAAGAGAAGAAGGAAAAAGAAATAGAAGAAAAAAGAAGAGGAAGAAAAGGGGAAAGAAAATGAAGAAGAAAAAGAGGGAGAGAAGGAAGAAGAAGAAGAGAAGGAAAAAGGAAAAAAGAAGAAGAATGTGTACAAACACAATGAACGTCAGTCCAGTGTGGTCCTACCTTACACGTTACGTTCATAACCCATTGCTTTGTATCGCCGGATTTCCCACACGTGACAGGTGGACACACACCTCTTTGAAAAAAAAAAAGGAATAAAAGCTGTTCAATGAAAGGAATGAGTGAATTGTTAATCCGATAAATGAATATATCAATAATTAGAACAATCAAAGATAAATAGATAATCTCACAAAACATAATGAACACACGCACACACACACACACACACACACACACACACACACACACACACACACACACATATTATATATATATATATATATATATATATATATATATATATATATATATATGGGAATAAATAAATAAATGAATTATCAGGTAACGATATGGAAAAAATAAATTGATAGGTAAATAGATAATAGAGTAGATATATACAGTACATAGTAACATTTCATCAGTTCTGACAATAGCTACATGTCCTGTTTTCTAGATTGCTTACTTAGCAAACCTCAGGTTAGATTAGGTCAAGCAAGCTTCATGATCTTCTAAGGACTTCGAGATTGGCGAGGTTCAATGGTGTCTGACACCTTCATCTCGATGACGTATTCTGTAGAGGTCAGACTAGTTCATGCAATTGAAGAAGACTATAGCCTGAAGAGGGTGTCGAAAAATTCAGACACGTTTCAGACCGGAGTGCGCCCTTAAGAACATAAGAACATAAGAATGAAGGAGACTGCAAGAGACCATAAGGTCTACACATGGCAGCTCCATATCCATCACCACCTGTCATCCCCATCCATAAAGTTGTCTAATCGTTTCTTTAAAACAACTGATAGTTTCAGCGCTCACTACATGGTTACTAAGTCTATTCCATTCGTTGACCATCCTATTAGTAAACCAATCCTTGCCTATTTCCTTCTTAAATCTAAATCTGTCCAGTTTAGATCCATTACTGGGAGTCCTACTCTTCCTCGGCTTAGCGTGATTTCGTTTCTTTGGCCAAAACAGAATTCGTAAAGTGCGTCGCATAATTGATGAGAAGACTCGAACTCTTTTTTTCCTATCGATGGACGTAGTAGATCCTCTGGATGAGGTGATAAAGGGAAGGAGGTGGGAGGGAGGGAGGGATGGAGGGAGGAAATGGCTGAGGGAAGGGGGACTGAAGATATAAAGAAGGAAAGAAGATGGGTAAGGTAAAATGAAGGGAGGGAAGGAGAGAGGAAGGTAGGCAAGGAAAGAAGAAGGGAGAGAGGGAAGGGAAGGTTGAGGCAGGGACGGAGGGAACTGGAAATGGAGGGAAGGGGAACTGAAGGGGGGGGAAGGAGGAGTAGGGTAAGATGGAGGGAAAGATGGGGGAAGGAGGGGGGAATGGGGGAAAGAGGGAAGGAGGGAAGAAGGGAAGGAGGCAAGAAGGGAAGCAGAGGGTAAGAAGGCGGGATATATAGACGAGAGGGGAATTGTAGAGGAGGAGGGGAAGATGTGAGGGGAAGGGAGGGTAAGGTGAGGAGAGGGAGAGATGAAGGGAATGAATTTAAAGGAGAAAAAAAAAGGAAAGTAAGGTGCATGGAAGGAGGAAGAGGAGAAAGGAGACAAGGTCAAAGAGAGGAAGTGATGGATCAAGGGAGAAGGACAGAGGATAAGATGGAGGATATGGGAAGGAAGGAAGGAGTGGGAGAAAGCAGGATATAGAGAAGGAAGGAGAGGTAGAGACGGAATTAGGAAGGGCATTAGGAAGGAGGAATGGAGAAAAAAGGATAGAGTAAAGATAAGGAAGCAAAGGTAAGATCGGGAAATAGAACGAGAAATAAGGAGAGAATGAAAAGAGAGGAAAAAGTAATAGAGAGGATGTGGAGGTAAAAAGAGGGGGAAGGGGAGGACAGGAAAGAAAGTTATGAGGTATGAGGAAGAAAGATTACAAGAATGGGAAGGATCTTCAGCATTCTTTGGTGGAAATAAGCCACGCCCCCTTTCCCCCAACTGACACAATCACGATCGGTCTTGAATGAAGCTCATAGAGTGAACGGAACCTGCGGTGGTTGTTAGACGACTGTGATTGGTCAGGAGAGAAAATGGGGCGTGGCTTGTTCGAATGAAATCGAAGCTTTGGGTATACCTTAGGTTAGGATATAGGAACATAAAATAGGAACCCATAAGATTACGTAATACATGTTCCGTTTTAACACAGGATATACAGTTATCTCTATCTCAACACGGAGCTTGTCCTTGTGTAGTTCATGTAATTATAAAGGAACCACTGAGCAAAAGAATCACATCAAATACCAAAACAACGAAAAACATGTTCGGGTGTTTCCAATTGTATATATACATACCACAGGAAAGACGTTTACAAAAACATAAGATGTTTCCTCACAAAGAACTTAATGCCCTTACTAAGAGGTCCAAAGGGCCTTACTAACACAGACGAAAAGAAAAATGCTACAGAAACAAGAATAGGAGAACATTACGGTACAAAGAGAAACATTCAGTGCATTTAAATCTATTTTTAATGATCAATTAAGATATATGATAAGTATGTAATGCGAAATAAATTAGATTAATGTCCAAAAAGTATAATTCATTTACATTATAAACAGTTACATGATGATTAATTTACATTGTAAATCGTTCTAGTTGAAATGACAGTCATTTGTTTATCTATGATTTTATGTAAGCCCGGAGATATAAATTCAGGAATTTTCTTATGGTCAAACAATCTCTTGTTCCAATTCTCTATTGCAGGAGACCCGTGGCCCCCAGGAAACCGGCCACGGCCAGTTTCAACGCATAAATCTTCAAGTGAAGAGTTTATGAATTGCTGTCTGGAGAGAGTGAGTAGACGACAAAGTAGTATAATGTAATTTGTGTCTCCTGTGTGGTCGTTTTATGTAAGGCAATTGGTGTTTGTTTCTAAGCCGATTATATGTTGCTACTTCAGTGATGGGTGGTGACCTGAACGTTTAATTGTAATACCTTAAGACTTTATTCGCATGAAGATCTGACCCAATTCCGTGTTGCTGTTCCAATGCTGGGTGGCGACCTGAACGTTTACTTGTTGTAATACCTTAAGACTTTATTCGTCTGAAGATCAGACCTAATTCCGTGTTGCTGTTTCAGTGCTGGGTGGTGACCTGAACGTTTACTTGTCGTGATACCTTAAGACTTTATTCGTATGAAGATCTGACCTAATTCCGTGTTGCCGTTTCAGTGCTGGGTGGTGACCTGAACGTTTAGTTGTCGTAATAACCTATGGTTTTATTCGTCTGGAGACCTGACCCAATTCTGTGTTGCTACTTCACTGCTGGGTGGTGACCTGAACGTTTACTTGTCGTAATACCTTAAGACTTTATTCGCATGAGGATCTGACCCAATTCCGTGTTGCCGTTTCAATGCTGGATGTTGACCTGAACGTTTATTTGTCGTGATACTTTAAAACTCTATTCGTCTGACTTAGGTGAGTCTCGATCGAATGAGACCTTCGTTCGGGCTGAGACCCGACTCTCCGTTAAACAAAATCAATCTACGTCAGCCAGAAGAAAATACAAAAATGTGACACAATGCTGATCGGGTTGACGGTCTCAAGGCTCCCCCCGAGGAAGTCTTAAGAAGAACGCAGACACGAATCCAATGTTATTTTCACGAGGAAAGGGAGTCACCTGGAATCGAACCACACACCAACAGGGTTAAGGTCAAACATTACAGATGAAACAGACATCATTCGAAACCTCCTGATTGATGTGGACATGAGAGAAGGTTCGCATTTGAATTCTGGCCAGCGGAAGGATCAATGGCTTGTCAAAAAAAAAAAAAAAAAAAAAAAAAAAAAAAAAAAAAAAAAAATTGGCTTGTCAAAAAAGGACATAGCATACATTGCAGTGAAGTGGACATCCACAGCTGAACAGAATTACTCTGTGATCTGTGGCGCACAAGCAAATATAATCGTTCGGTCAGAAATATAGACACGTGAAAAGTTGCCCGCGAAGAGTCACCTCCATCTTTTTCTGTTGTGATGGTTAGGAGGGCGGCGCTTGATCTATTTTAGGGTTAGTGAAATTTATTGTCAAAAAAAAAAAAAAAAAAAAAAAAAAATTGACTTGGTCAAATTGGTAAAATATATTGGACCTGGACCTGGTTTTTGGACCTGGTGAGATTGGTGAAATGTATTTCCCGCCCAAAAAAAAAAAAAAAAAAAAAAAAAAAAAAAAAAAAAAAAAAAAAAAAAAAAAAAAAAAAAAAAAAAAAAAAAAAAAAATCGCGTTTTTTTACCTGACAACTTCCATGCAATTATTTAGTTGCTTGAATTTCTAATTGTGCAAATATAAAGTTGCTACAGGGTACGGTCCTTATGGACGTAAAACGGCCGACATTCGACCATCAACAGCATCGAGGTAGTTGGCGAAAGAACCAAACTTGCCCTAATGCTTTCATATCTCCAATTCTGAGGAAGCCTTTCGGATCAATGAAACAGTTGTTGTTATTATTATTGTAGTTGTTGCTTTTTGTTGTTAATGTTGTGTGTGTGTGTGTGTGTGTGTGTGTGTGTGTGTGTGTGTGTGTGTGTGTGTGTGTGTGTGTGTGTGTGCTTCTGTGTGTATGTATGTGCTTCTGTGTGTATGTATGTGTTTCTGTGTGTGTATGTATGTGTGTGCGTGTGTGTGTGTGTGTGTGTGTGTGTGTGTGTGTGTGTGTGTGTGTGTGTGTGTGTGTGTGTGTGTGTGTGTGTGTGTGTGTGTGTGTGTGTGTGTGTGTGTGTGTGTGTGTGTGTGTGTGTGTGTGTGTGTGTGTGTGTGTGTGTGTGTGTGTGTGTGTGTGTGTGTGTTTCTGTGTGTGTGTGTGTGTGTGTGTGTGTGTGTGTGTGTGTGTGTGTGTGTGTGTGTGTGTGTGTGTGTGTTGTGTGTGTGTGTGTGTGTGTGTGTGTGTGTGTGTGTGTGTGTGTGTGTGTGTGTGTGTGTGTGTGTGTGTGTGTGTGTGTGTGTGTGTGTGTGTGTGTGTGTGTGTGTGTGTGTGTGTGTGTGTGTGCATGTGTGCGCGTGTTTCTGTGAGTATGTGTGTGTTTCTGTGTGTGTGTGTGTGTGTGTGTGTGTGTGTGTGTGTGTGTGTGTGTGTGTGTGTGTGTGTGTGTGTGTGTGTGTGTGTGTGTGTGTGTGTGTGTGTGTGTGTGTGTGTGTGTGTGTGTGTGTGTGTGTGTGTGTGTGCGCGTGTGTGTGTGTGTGCATGTGTGCGCGTGTTTCTGTGAGTATGTGTGTGTGTGTGTGTGTGTGTGTGTGTGTGTGTGTGTGTGTGTGTGTGTGTGTGTGTGTGTGTGTGTGTGTGTGTGTGTGTGTGTGTGTGTGTGTGTGTGTGTGTGCAAGTGTGCGCTTGTAAGTACGTCCACGAAGTCTCGTTCTCTGGCTGGGACTACTTAATGACGTCATTTGGAGCTTCGGCGAAAGCCCATTGGCCCCATCAGGCCAATGACGTCACGTATACACTCACTTTATATGACATCATTGCGCACTGATGACAGTCACTTGTTTCCCGCGCATGCGTAACGTAACCGCATAAAGCTTCGTTCAATTTTCGTAATGCACTTCCCCGTTACATGCTCTGTTCCGTATTCCCGTTATATGTTTGTTATTTTTCTCCCTGTTTGTGTTACGTGTTTAAATTTTTCGTTGCTTAAAAACTTTCAGTTGTCTGAATAAAATCAACTGGTAGCAGCCAGAATACAGAATGAATTGTGAAAAGGTTAAAAATATAAGACAATAAGTGTGATTATAGCGGTGAAAGAGAATCAGTGTACAAGAAATAGAAACGAGAGATGGATAAGGTAATGAATAGAAAAATTACAAATGAAGGTGGAAAAATACATCACAGAATGCCAAACATCATCCAAAAACAGGAGCATGGAATGAAGTCAAGTACAGAGAATTGATAAGAAACACAGCTGAGCACCTGAAAAAATATATTAAAAAAGGGAGAGAATATAACTATTATGGGCGACTTCAACTGTGAGGAGACAATATGGAGAAAACGGGGAAGTGAGGAATCTTGGGGTGATACGATGTGTTGGTGTGGTGTAAAATTGTATTTTGTTGTTTTGTTATTTATTGTATTATTTATATTATGTTATTATGTATTTATGTTATAAGATTGGTTGTGTTGTATATCGCAGATGCGATGCGCGCCTTTGTTTTGGCGCAAATTGGAGAGCGTGGCGTTAGTATCTAAGCAGCCATGTAAGCAGTTGCACGCATTTTGTGTTTGTGTCATTTTGTGTGTGTATCCAAATATAAACTATACGTCTTTATTTGCGCACTCATTAGCCACCCCGATATAACATTATTGAAAATATCAGTAATTAATGGATGAAGAAACCAACACGATGGAGAGGCGAAGACCATGCTTTATTGAAAATATCACTAATTCATGGATGAAGAAACCAAGGACCATGCATTATTGAAAATATCAGTAATTAATGGATGCAGAAACCAACACGATATAGAGGCGAAGACACACCTGCAAGATTGAATTGCATTTTAATGGATGAAGAAAACAACACGATATAGAGGCGAAGACCATGCGTTATTGAAAACACCACTAATTCATGGATGAAGAAACCAACACGATGTAGAGGTAAAGACCATGCGTTATTGAAAATATCACTAATTCATGGATGAAGAAACCAACACGATATAGAGGCGAAGACCATACGTTATTGAAAACATCACTAATTCATGGATGAAGAAACCAACACGATGTAGAGGCAAAGACTATGCGTTATTGAAAACACCACTAATTCATGGATGAAGAAACCAACACGATGTAGAGGCAAAGACTATGCGTTATTGAAAACACCACTAATTCATGGATGAAGAAACCAATACGATATAGAGGCAAAGACCATGCATTATTGAAAACACCACTAATTCATGGATGAAGAAACCAACACGATATAGAGGCAAAGACCATGCATTATTGAAAATATCAGTAATTCATGGATGAAGAAACCAACACGATATAGAGGCGAAGACCATGCGTTATTGAAAACACCACTAATTCATGGATGAAGAAACCAACACGATATAGAGGCAAAGACCATGCATTATTGAAAATATCAGTAATTAATGGATGAAGAAACCAACATGATTTAGAGGGGAAGACACACCTGCAAGATTGGATTGCATTTTAAGCAAGGAACCTAAGGTGATTGAAGTATTTGATTACAGGTGGCCAATGGGTAAGAATAATCATGTGGTTCTTGAATTCAAACTGGAAGTGGGGAAGAAATAAAGAAGAGAAAAACATATAGACGAGGAAGACATAATTTTGAAGAGTCAAATTTTGCTAAACTAAAAAAAAAAAAATGTAAATTGAAGTGAGTTCAATGAAAATAAAGAAATGAAGTGGAATATTTTCATGAAAATTTACAGCATAAGAGTGAAAAATATGTACCAAAGATGAATGGGAAAGAAGTAGATAAAAAATCTGTTCCAATGAAAAATATGCATTGGCAAAATAAAAAGACACAAAGACTGGAAGAAATGAAAAAGGACAAAATTCAAAAGACAAATAGAAAAAGTCAGAAATGAATATAAAAATGTAAGAAGAGAAAAAAGAACTTTGAGAAGGGAAAGTGAAAAGAGATAAAGAGAGGAGACGGAGATGGAAATCAAGACCAAAAAGACAAAAAAAAAAAAAAAAAAAAAAAAAAAAAAAAAAAGAGTAAGAAAAGACAATTTTTTTTAAAAGGATGTAATTCACATATATAAAGATTAACCAAGATTGTTCTTCAGGTATGCAAATAAATTGAAACACAGAGAGGAAATATATAAGTTGAGAGTAATATATGAATATGCAAGAATACAAGCAGACATAATGAATAAAGGCTTCTGATCAGTATTCAAAAAAGTAAGACGAGTTTGAGGAAGAAAAGAACGAAGAAGACGAAGCTTGCTTGCCTACCAAGGCAATGTGATGATCAGGACTGCATCTGCTTCAGACACTCACAAACACACAGTTGCCTACCACCGGGACGCCGGATTGGTTGATTGATTAAAAGGTTATCTGGCGTCGTAACTGCCGAGGTCATAGACGCCGAATTGTTAAATTCTTAGATTCAATTTTGAGTATAGATAATAATAATGATAGTGATTTACTATGTATAGATGAAGGTAAATATTAATAAATCTAAATTCAGTATCAGGTATTAGTTATCAAATAGTGTAATGGTTATATTGGGACGCTTGAGTAACCAGATATTGGAAAACTACTTTCCGGGACGCTGGGGCAGCGCCTGGTCAATTGTCTACCGGGACTCTGGGGCGAAATCTAGGGTGACCAGGGCTGAGAGAGAGAGTGAGAGAGAGAGAGAGAGAGAGAGAGAGAGAGAGAGAGAGAGAGAGAGAGAGAGAGAGAGAGAGAGAGAGAGAGAGAGAGAAAGAGAGAGAGACGGTGATTAATTTATAGCGTGATGAATTACTCTGTCAAAATGACACCGAGAGCTCTTTATCCTCCTAATCTCCCTCTTCCTCCTCTTCTTCTTCCTCTTCCTCCCCTCTTCATCGGACATACACCTCCGGCACAAGCAGATCACCAGCAATGAGGCCAGGATGGGAGTTTTCATGCATAATTAGCCGAATTAATTGGTAATTGATTAATTAGTGAGTAATTAGACCTCAAGAGATCTCCGAGCAATGGATCTAGATATTGTTTCAGGTCTAAAACATGAACTCGCTTTATGGCAATACCTCCGGCTGTAAGCTGTTGCCATAAAGTTAGTCATCATTTATCGAGTTGAAACAGATTATAACCAAGAATAGATACAGAGCAAATTTGAAATATAGAAACTGACACCTGATACTGACATCTGAAATAAACTTCATTCAAAGATTCCCTGAAGTCATTTTATTCGTGTTATCACTGAAAGACGCGTTAAATAGAAGATGATAACGACAGCGCGCGAATGTCCGAAGGGTGGAGGCGATGGTAAACGATAGGCCATAGCAACAATATTACTAAGTGTATGACAGTCCAATACACATCACCATTTTCATCACTATCAATGATAATCATAATAATTATAATATTGATAATGATAACAAGAACACTAATAATGATAATGATAATGATAATGATAATAATAGTAATAACGAAAATAATGAAAATAATAATAATAATAATAATAATAATAATAATAATAATAATCATAATCATAATCATAATCATAATCATAATCATAATAATAATAATAATAATAATAATAATAATGATATTAATAACAATAATAATAATAATAATAAATATGATGATAAATCACACTCAGACGCGAAGGTAACAGCGACGAGAATTAATCGCTCTCATAAATGCCTGAAGTATTCCAATGCTCCGAGTCGCGCCGTGAATCCTGCATTGGCGCGTCGCGGGTCTTCATTTGTCAGCCGGGACAACGACCCGACTGAGTTGCGACATCGCCCTGTGTTGCGACGTCAGCCGGAGTTGCATCGCGTCCAGAAGATTTATTTGACAACAGGTAATGGTACCAAAAGACTGGTGGCGTAATTGGAATCGTGCTGGTCTTGCATTCGTTTAGTTATGGGTTCGAATCCCGCACTCCTATCTGAATCCTAGTAGTGCCTGTTACCTTCCCCAACAGTCAAAGAACGTAGGAGAAAGTTGACGGCCTCGGCTAAGCGCCTCCTGGCGTAGGCTCTTCATCACCACCGTCTTAAGAAACAATTAGACAACTTTATGGATGGGGGATGACAGGTGGTAATGGACATGGAACTACCTAGTGTAGGCCTTATGGTCTCTTGCAGTCTCCTATATTCTTATGTTCTTATGTTTTCCGCCGTATAAAGGTGGTAGCTGAGTCAAAGCATTCATCCACCTTACATCCATCCCACATCCATCCAAAAACATATTCTTTGTCCCCCCTCCCCATCTGAGCTTCTCGTGGACGAAGGGTCATCCCTGTTTCCCGCCATAATACTCAGGTCACAGGTCATGCAACAAGACACAAGTACTGGTACATACATACACTAATGGCTTTTTTCCCCTTACAAGGGAGGTAGCTACAGTCAAAAGGCATAAATCCACTCCCACCCATTTCATCCCCAAATACTCTACTTCCATTCACCACCCCTCCCTCCCTCTTTTCGTGGCTCCTCCTGGATGACGGGAAGAGGAGCTGAACAATTAGTGGTACCGTGAATAAAATCACCGGGTAGAAGCCAGAGAATCGCGTTATCTCCAGAATTTCCCCTTTACTGAAGAAAATAGAAAATAGAAAATAGAAAATAGATAGAAAATAGAAAATAGAAAATAAAAAATAGAAAATAGAAAATAGATAAAAATGAATAAATAAAAAAGTAATTTGCTAATTACCTTGATTATTTTCACTCAAGCGCAAAACGAGCACAGGTGAGATAAAACCGGTCTTGATTAACCCCTTGAAGCTGTCTGCAGGAGATTCTATTCAGCTGATAGATGGTCCCC
Source organism: Oratosquilla oratoria (assembly GCF_046742065.1). Lineage (NCBI taxonomy): Eukaryota > Metazoa > Arthropoda > Malacostraca > Stomatopoda > Squillidae > Oratosquilla > Oratosquilla oratoria. The sequence continues at coordinate 2,956,489 of NC_134818.1, forward strand.
TACAATCACAGAGAAAGATTTAAATAAAATCCTTAACTAGAGGATCCTGCAGAAAAAAAACTCGCCCAACAAAGACCTGTCGATTTCTGTAGAGATTTTTCCTAATATGGTCAAAGCTTCCAGAGGATCCTGCAGAAAAAAAGCTCGCCCAACAAAGACCTGTCGATTTCTGTAGAGATTTTTCCTAATATGGTCAAAGCTTCCAGAGGATCCTGCAGAAAAAAAGCTCGCCCAACAAAGACCTGTCGATTTCTGTAGAGATTTTTCCTTATATGGTCAAAGCTTCTAGAGGATTCTGCAGAAAATAGCTCGCCCAACAAAGACCTGTCGATTTCTGTAGAGATTTTTCCTAATATGGTCAAAGCTTCTAGAGGATCCTGCAGAAAAAGGCTCGCCCAACGGAGACCTGTCGATTTCTGTAGAGATTTTTCCTTATATGGTCAAAGCTTCTCATTTGTTGTAATAGCGGCGGCTTCTGCGACTTTCAGAGAGGACACCCAAAAAATATTATTTTTTTCCCTTCAAATTACCATTTTTTTCTCCAAATTATACCTTATCCTCAAAATCAGCCCTTTCCCAACAAATGATACCTTTCTCTTCAAATTGTCCTTCTTTTGACTCCACAAAACTCCTCTTCTTTCTCAAACCTAAAAAAAAAAAAGTAGCTTTTTTCCCCACCATTCTGGAGAAGAGATCACGTGGTATTAAATGAAAGAGTCTAGCGGCAGCTGGTCTAAAAATAAAAGTGCCACTCTGTAAGGATGGAGTTATCCCTTTCATTATAGACAACAATGAACTGAATAAAATCCACTGACATTTATCACAAGAAAGTCACTGAAGGGGTCGACATACATTGACACCCCTTTGATGAGTAAAATCGTTTGGCGAAGGGCTAAATTAATTCCCATTCCACTGTCATGTCCTCACCTCCTTATAATTCTCCTCCTCTTCTTCCTGTTTCCCGTGGTTTCTCTTCCTTCTTGAAAATCCTCTACACTTAACTCGCCCTCCTTCTCAGAACCAATAGTTTTCTACTTCTGAGCAACCATTATCATCTCTTCTTTCTCTTCCTCCTCCTCCTCCTCCTCCTCCCCCTCCTCCTCTTCTCTTCTTCTTTCTTCTCCACGTGTTCCTCCTTTCTTCTCTCTTCTCCCTCTTCATACCCCTACTCCACGTCCTCTTCCTCCTCCTCTTCCTCCTCCTCCTCCTCCTCTTCTCTTCTTCTTCTTTCTTTTCCACGTGTTCCTCCTTTCTTCTCTCTTCTCCCTCCTCATACTCCTACTCCACGTCCTCTTCCTCCTCCTCCTCCTCCTCCTCCTCCCCCTCTTCTCTTCTTCCTTCTCCACATGTTCCTCTTTTCTTCTCTCTTCTCCCTCCTCATAACCCTACTCCACCTCCCCTTCCTCCTCCTCCTCCTCCTCTTCCTCCTCCCGCTTCTTTTTTCTGTTCACATATCTGCGTGTCCACCTCCTCCCTCCCTCCGCTCTCCTCCATACTGTCACTGACACGCCTTTCATTGAATCGAACTGGAAGATGTATGGGGCCCATAACATTCCTTTTGGATTCTCTTACTTTCCTGAATAAAATAGTCTGGCGGTAACCAAAAGAAAGACGTTCAGGGAAACAGTCTTTGACATTCAAGAACTGGGAATCTTTCCTCAACTGAATAAAAATCGTCTGACGTCTAAGAGAACGAAGTATATTTGGGGATATTCGAAAATTTTGAGATGTCAAAAGGTAAAAAGATTTTGGAAGAAGCTTAGTCCAGATGAGAATCAGCTCCTTTATGTCACTCTCTTTTTCTCCCTCTTTTATCTATGCATGCATGTCTTTGTGTGTGTGTGTGTGTGTGTGTGTGTGTGTGTGTGTGTGTGTGTGTGTGTGTGTGTGTGTGTGTGTGTGTGTGTGTGTGTGTGTACGTGTGTGTGTGATCCCTCCGTCTCTCCACCATTTCTTTCTTTCTTTGTTCTCCCTCCCTTCTTCCCTCTGGCGTCATTTTCCTACCTACCTCCATCCCCACTCTCTCTCTCCTTCTTACCCTCATTGTCCTTTTACTGCTTTCTTTCAAAAAAAAAAAAAAAAAAAAAAACTCTGGTGCAAAGAACAGCCTGCCGGAGGCGCTGATGGCGTCTTTGACGTAGGTGATGACGTCATCGTCGACGGTCAGTCGGATTTACGCTAAAGACCTCGTAAAAGCCGTATGTGGGCCTCAATGCGCCTTTGCTCGACGTCTTCCAACCTGAGGTTTTCTCAGGACCGTTGCTCTCGTGTGTTTTGACCCCATTCGCCGGGTGCCATACCTCACAGATGTTATAATATCCAACGCCAAGTGATCTTATTCTCCAAGGAGGAAGTAGGATTATTATTACGAAGCTAAAACATATGACGAAGGAATATCATTATCGAAATATAAATATTAAGCATCCCCGATACGATCAATATTGTTGACTACATATGTTGACTCAGTACTAAAGGTCCGCCTAACATGACTTCATCAATATCATTCCTACACTGTAATATTGTACAATACGGTTTATTGTACAATGTTACTGATCGTATATGAGCCATTTTAAGTCTCCTGTTAGACTTCCAACGGCCACAGGCGACTGCTTATTGTCCCGGCTATCTTGGCACATAAGGTACAGGTGACAATTTTGGTCATAGCTAAATGGCTTTTAACGTAAGTTTTTATATTCATATATACTGAATTGCTAGCTAGCAATAACAAGTTAGCCTAATGAGACTAAAGGTAATATTATAAACACTTTAGGACATTTCTTACTTCTGTCATTGCTGTTGATAATTCTGCTATTGTTATTGGGCCAATACCCTAATTATGGAGTAAACATTAAAACGTTTCATGGATAATAAAGTTGAATGAGTTCATATTTGCTTTGAAACTACACATTCAATTAAGAAAAAATTCTATAAGCATTTCATGTTAACGATAACGATAACGATAATCTTGCCTGAAAATTTCTTAAGCTCATTCTACTTCTTTGAGTATATCTCCAATAGCATATTACGAACATTTATTTCGTCTGGTCTACCTATGAACAATTATTTCATTGTCTTATTCAAATCATGCTCCCATAAGATAAGGAATACTCAGACTAAGACGAAAAGTATAAACAGGAGAATCTCAGTGACGGTGCAACAAATTCCTCATTTTCGGTCTGGAACTCAACAATTTCTTATGTAAGCTAAGTCTGCAGTGGCGAGCACACGCTCTGCTGGAAATTCTTTGATAATATGGGCCACGCTTTGCAAAGAGCCGTTTTATATCTATGCTATTCATACAATGCCAATTTATTATTACTTTTCAAGCTTAATTAAAGGGTAGAGACGGGTTTAGGGGAAAGAAAATGGCGAAAGGAAAGGACAGGAGATCAGAACAGACGGGAACGACACCCATGAAGTCTTATGAAGAAGACCTTGATTTCTTTCGTTTTGTTCTTGTTTTCTGAATATCTCTAAACATTCTGTTAAGGATGATTAGGCTTAACGCACATGAAGAATTTTTGTGGTTGCGATTGAGAACTGTGAGTGGTTGGCAAATGAAGCAGAGGTCTTTCGACGGTCCTGAGCGCCAAAAGCACTTTGAATGACGTCTGCTCAGAAAGGAGTTTCTCTTTTGACCAAAGGCACAGATACACGTTAACCCAACGAAATCCATCCTCAGCTGATGGGAGAGTGTCTGACAAGAATGTTCAATTGTATACTCACCAAAGATGAAGATGAAAATGAAGAAGCAAAAGAAGATAGAAAAGATAAATAATAACAAGAAGAAGAAGAAGAAAAAGGAGAGTAAGAAGAAGAAAAGGAAGAAGAAGAAGAAGAAGGATAAGGAGAAGAAGAAGGAGAAGAAGAAGAAGAAGAAGAAAGAGAAGAAGAAATAAGAGGAGAAGAAAGAGCAGGAGAAAAAGAAAAAAGAAAAAGAAGGGGAGGGGGAAGAAGAAAAAGGGGAAGAAGAAGAAGGGGAAGAAGAAGAGGAAGGGGAAGAAGGGGAAGAAGAAGAAGAGGAGGAAGAGGAGGAGGAAGAAGAGGGAGAAGAAGAGGAGGAGGGAGAAGAAGAAGGAGAAGAGGAGGAGGAGGAAGAGGAGGAGCAAGAGGAAAATGTCTGACAAGTGAGTTGCAATCGCCACCAAAATCCCAGCCACTGAAATTGCTCGTGTGTGACCGGCCTTTGGTCAAACAACTATATTCGTCTGATTTTGGCTTCCAGAATAGAAATGGTTAAAGAAAAATTAATTCTGTGGTACGTCTAGCAGTCGCTAGTGATTATCACTTGGCCCGGCTTTCTGAACACAAGATATAGGTGACAGCTGTGACTGTAGTTATTTAATATTTGTATTTATTTATTTATTTATTTATCTATTATCTATTGAATAAAAAGAAAACAATGTATAAAGACTCTCTCCCACATCTTGCCTTCGGCCTTGATGTTCTTGTTGACATAATCGAAACGACGACCTGACGTCATCGCTAACGACAACGTGACGTCATCACTGGCATCATCACTGAGGGCATCGCTGACGAAGCCCTGATAAATCGTTGTCTTCTCCGTTTACAGCTCAATACACCCCAAAAGATTTACCTCTGAAGGACGAAGATTCGATGTTACGGGAAGGGGAAGTCGATCTTACGGACTTTTCAAAGACACTCCAGGTAGCTCGTACCGAACACACCAACTCACAGCTACGACGCGGGACAATCTCACAAGCAAGCTTTAAATAGAACTCTTCCCCAACTCAAACACAAATACAACCCAAAATACTACTCACATCTCACAGCTACTGCTCAGACACAACTCGTAATTACAACCTAGGCCAGTGGATTCACAACTACATCTCAAATGTAGCGACTTTTAATATCTACCCGCTGCGCTTCGAATAGTATAGTGAAACACCGCAAGACTCCTCGAGTCGATCCATTTAACGATTAATCTACCTGACGTCAAGTGATTTTATTAAAAATGAGGAGTGATCGGCAGAATGAGAGGGCTTAAGAGTCGTAATTCTAAACCCTTTCGTCAGCCCTGGCGATCACTATCATTAGAAAGACGAGTCCTATGAACTTTGTTATAGTTACGAAAAATATTGGTAGGCTTTGTAGATAAGCTGATAAGCCAAATACACTTAACAAGACCATCAGGTAAAATCCTACCTTCTAATAGTAAATAGCATTAGCCAGAGCTGGCGGAAGGCTTAAAAGTACGGCCATAGGTGCTAACTAATCATTTCCGGCTCGGTGAATTGCTCCGCAAGAGTAGAGGGAAGGGTGGGAAAGTCCTCAAAAAATTCGTCTGATGTCAGATAAAGAAAATTCTTAAAAGGGACGTTGCTTACTAGAGGGTTTGCGACAGAAGATATAGTTTCTCGGTTTACAACTTTCTTGCGATAACTTCATCCGGTAGTTCTCCGTACTTTTCGATAGTCGCAATCTACAATCATCTACATCCTTTCCTCGGCTACTGGGAATTGTCACTTGTCCTGGCTGTCCCATCAAGTAAGAAGGAATGGTTTCGATTGGAGCAAGGAAACTCTTGATGTAAGGACTTTAACAGTATTGCAGTATTGACGAATGTGAATCTCTCTCTCTCTCTCTCTCTCTCTATATATATATATATATATATATATATATATATATATATATATGCAAGCAATCACATCACCGTGATACAAAAATGCAAAATAACCAGAAGTAGAAGGGAAACTTGTGACAGCAAGTACTTTCGTATGTTACATCTTCAGACAATCTGAAGATGTAATATACGAAAATACTCACTGTCTACAAGTTTCCCTTCCTTTGTGGTTATTTTGTATTTTGCATATATTATATATATATATATATATATATATATATATATATATATATATATATATTTCTATCTCTCTCTCTCTCTCTCTCTCTCTCTCTCTCTCTCTCTCTAACTAGCAAGAGACAGAGCACTAAAGAATGGACGGGGCATTGAAGAATGTGACACTCTCTATATTTTTATAGATTTTTTTTCTAACTAGCTAAAGACAGGGCACTGAACAGGGTTAAAACCATTTCAATTGGACACTTTAAACGCTTCGTACGATCTCATACGAAGAGAATTTACTCACCCGAGGAATGACTTCGAGAATGAAGAGGACGGAAGCGATTCTGGCTCTTCCATTCAACCCCGTCCGGCGGTCCTGATGATCAAATGGTGACGTGTCCAGAAAGACGGACTTTCTCCGCCGCGGCGGCAGAAGTCTTCTCGACTCCCGCCACTCGACGCCGAGTTCGCTTTGATCGGGGCACCGGGACACCCAATGGGCTGCTCACGTCACAGGCGAGTCTCGTCCCGTGACAGACTCAATTGGAGGACTTTGATGTTTGTCTCGACTGTAATGCTTTACTTTAGTGCTTTGCTTTATTGCTTTACACTACAGGCCTGAAGTTCGTCTAGACTGAATGAACTTTCAAGGCTTTGGATGTTAGACATTCTTCAGAATGATTCTTAAAGGATTTAGAGTGTAGACAAGCAGAAAGTAATTTTTTAAACATATTTTTGTTGAAGGTAACGCTCCATTGTTCATATTCCTGAAGAGAATTTATTTTATCAAAATATTTTTTTCTGGGGGGTAAGAGGTATACACATGTTGAAACACAAAGGCAAAAGCCGACAAGACTGTGAGAATCAACACCTTGTGAGATCGAAACCTTTATTGGTACACAGCGAAACGTCGTACCAATAAAGGTTTCGAGTCTCACACGGTGTGGATTCTCACAGGTATAAACATACACATACAAGTCTTTCCCCTTCTTTCCATTCAGACTTCTTTTTCTATTACTATTATTTCTGTCGTGATTTCTTAATTTCCCTCGAAATTCTCCTCCATTGCTCTATTGTCCGATTTTTTTATTCTCTTCTTTTATTTTCTGTCTTCCTTTCTTTCCTTCTAAACTTCTCTATCTTTTGTCTTTACACCTCTTCTTTTTTTAATGATTCAGTTTTTTTTAATAAGTTCACGCTTATTAAATGCTTTAGTTATATATCATTCTAGATAGTCTGATTATTTCATTCACGTTAACGTTGGGAGAAGACACCAGGAACGGATACTATAATTCACTCAAAAAGAGCAGTCCTTCTTGCAAAACTTATGACTGCCGCCAGGCGATTTTATTCAGTCTAGGAACCCTCCTCGCCGTTTAAGGTTTGTTTGAAAGTGATGTCTTACACACATGCTGACTTTTTTTTTTTTTTTTTATACGACCTCCATCCTCGTGGAACTGTGTGGTGGAAACAGCAGGATCTGTCTCCCATTATTCTGATTAATACTTCTTACTTCTTACTTCAGCACCCAGTAGTAGGCGTTATGCCTGTCAGAGGTCCCATCATGTTCCTCCATCCGGCTCTATCATGAAAGGCCCCTTCCTTCCTCCCTCAGAGTTTCGATGTTGGGCAAGTCATGTCTGCTGAGGTATTATATGATCTTATTCACCTGTTTTTCCATTATCCAATATCTTCTATCCAGAGTTTCGATGTTGGGCAAGTCATGTCTGCTGAGGTACTATATGATCTTATTCACCTATATTTCCATTATCCAATATCTTCTATCCAAATATAGTGCAGACGGTATAGATAGCACAGAGATAAGCTTATCAAATTCTGGAGTATTTCTGAACCTAAATAGAAACACCAGGAACTTCCCACGTTTATTCGTGTCTATTATTTGCTCTGGCACACAAAGCACATAGGGCAAAGGTGGCAGTTTCGGTCGGAGAGAGCTTTTGGCACTCTGGAAAGACGCAGAGTGCGGGATGATCTAATAGAGGTGTTCAAGTGCACCAAAGGCTTTAACAAGGGTGACGCAAACAAGGTCATCATATTAAGACAACGGGACAGGACTCGCAGTAATGGGTTTAAATTGGGCAATTTTAGGTTTAAGAAGGAAATAAGCAAGAATTGGTTTACTAATAGGTTGGTCAACGAATGGAATAGACTTAGTAACCATGTAGTGAGCGCTAAAACTATCGGTTGTTTTAAGAAATGGTTAGACAACTTTATGGACGGGGATGACAGGTGGTAATGGATATGGAACTGCCTAGTGTAGGCCTTATGGTCTCTTGCAGCCTCCTTTATTCTTATGTAACTATTTCCTAGCGTATGCACCTTACCAATTAGAAAGAATGAAATTCGTTATGCTGATAGGAAAGTTTTAATAGGTTGATTATTCCAACCATTACGAAACTTTAAATTAGTTAATTATTCTCACTACTGTTTCGCCTTTAAACAGTCTTGTTAAATCCTGCAGTGGTGTGACGCACTTTGAGGATTTTATTCTGGCTAAGGACGGGCGATCAGATGCATTTCAGATCTTCATTGTGTTCTCTCAAAGAGTCTAAATCGTTTTGCTAAGACGCGGGGAAGGTTCTACTTGATTTAATAAAATTTAAATATATGAATAGCGAATGTAAGCGAAAGAGTTGAGGTAATTGATATTAGGAAGATCATTTCAAGGAAATTTGTTCTATTTTTTTTGCTCTTTTAATTTCACGTATCTTCCTCCTCTTCCTCCATTTCCTTCTTCTTCCCTCTGCTTCTCTTCTTCCTTGATCTTGTCTTCCTCCTACTCCTCTTTATCTTATTTTTATTCTTCCTCATCAGACATACACACACACACACACACACACACACACACACACACACACACACACACACACACACACACACACACACACACACACACACACACACACACAGTAGTGTGTGGAAACACCATACCTGAATTTAAGAACAAATTAGATGTTGCAAGGTAAAAAGACGGGTCACCACGATCATAGCTCCCCTTCCCGTAGAATACAACTAGGTAAACACACACACACACACACACACACACACACACACACACACACACACACACACACACACACACACACACACACACACACACACACACACACACACACACACACACACACACACACACACACACACACACACACACACACACACACACACACACACACCACCTTTGGCAAAGAATATAAACGTAGAAGCGAGGGAAGTGCTCAGTCTTTTGGAATAACTTCGTGTAGTATAGGGAAGCTACATGGCCTGGATACTTAATGAATGTACGAAATAATTGGCGAACATTATCTATAGTTACTTTCATGCCAGAATCTGCCCCATCAGCTGCACAGAATGCACTGTCCTTAGGCAGAACAAAAACTAAAAAGTGCGTCATTTCATCATGATGGACGTGAGGGAGGCAGTTGTCAATGATTATTTTTTATTTTATTTTATTTTACTTTATCTTATTCTATTTTGTTTTATTTTTATTACTCTATTTATCTATATATATATATATATATATATATATATATATATATATATATATTTTTTTTTTTTTTTTTTTTTTTTTTTTGCTGTTCTTGGAGAATGCAATGGGTTCCACCAGACCAGCTTTCCTTCTCTCTTCCTATTCTTTTCCCATCCCTCTACACCTCCACTTCCAACTCCACCTCCTTCCCCCGTCTTCGCCTTACATTTACCCATTATTTCCTCCACCCTCTTCCTGTTCTTTACGTTTTCTCTCTTCCTCTATAATCCCTGTCTATTTCATTTTCTTCCCTCCTTTTTCTGTCATTCCTTCCCTTTCCCTTCCTGTGTTCTTTCTGCATAATCTCCCATTTTCATTTTTTCATCTTTATCGCTTACCCTTTTCCTTTTCCTTTCCAAATTCTATTATCTCTCTTACTTTCTCTTTTCTTTTGCCCTTGACTCCCTTTCCTTACTTCTCTTCCTCCTCTTCTTCCTCCTTCTCCTCCTCTCTCCCATCTTCTTCTCTCTACTCGTATCCTATTCCCCCTTCCATTGTCCCTTCCCTTCTCCTCTTCTTCTTAACCTTATTCTTAAACCCTTTTCTTCCCTAACTGTCTCTCCCCTCAAACTCCCTCTCAACTCCCATTGTCCTCCCTTATATTTACTTTTCCCTACTCTCTTCCTTCCCCTTAAGTCCCCTTTCCTCCATCTTCCTCCTCTCCTCCCATTTTCTCCTATGTCCCATCTCATTCCCTCTCTCCTCTCTTCCCTCTCTCTCCATTCCCCCCCTCTTCTTTTCTTCAATATCCTCCTCTACCTCTTCTCGCGTCCTTCCTCTATTCTTTCCTCTTTTTTTTTCAATTTCCTTCACTACCCTGTCTCACTTCCCTTCTATTTCCATTTTCCTTCCCTTCTCTAATTTCCTCTTCTGTCTCTTCCCCTCCCCTTCTCTCCTCTCCCCCTAATCCTCAGGCTCCTTTCTCCCACGTTACATCCACCATGGTCTTTGGATCACGTGTTGGACTCGTGATCGACAGCTATCTCCATCCCGGAAGAGAGCTCAGAGCTCGTATATGACCGATCTATGGGTAATGGTGTGATCTTACACGCACACACACACACACACACACACACACACACACACCCAACTCCCCGCTCACGAGTTGGAGTAACAACCCACAGCGCAACGATACTGAAATTATTTCAGCCCTGGGCGGGATTCGAACCCGGACCTCCGTAGTGGCAGGCGGGAACTCTACCAACTGCGCCACGAGTATCTGGCTATACACATTTGCTCTTCTCTATGTGGTTCACCCTTTGTATCATCTCTTCCGCTCTATGTGGCTTCCCTACGGATTAGAGTCACGTAGCATTATATTATGGTTGAAGACTATTCTCCATTTAGAAAGGAATGCTGAACCACTCTTAGCTTATAATATTCTTCTTTTCAATTGTCCTTCTTAAGTCTCTCCTTTGTGGCAACACGCCAATACTGCAGTGTCCCCCTTAACACATATAGCATTTTTGTAAAATAAAATTACTAATCTTGGTCAAACCATTATATCTATTCATTATAATCAAATTATGTATTGTAAATACTATTGCCGCATACAAGGATACCCCTTATAATGTGAAAAGCATCTGAGTGTGACATAATTGTATAAATTGTAAAAAGTAATAAAATATTGATTGTATATGATTTATGTCAGGGCGGACGGGAAATTCAATAAGCCCACAAAGATAACAAATTTAATTAAATCCTTGACTTACGGATGATATCCATTTACCAATATGTAGTAACTAACCCCATCACCTTTACGTCTTCTGTAATTCCTCACCTTACCTAACCAGAGTGCTGTAACCGCTTGGGCGTTGGTCATTATGGAGCTCCATTCCTGTCTGCACATGGCTCTAATGAACAAGATGACATTTGTTTTTTCTTCTACAGATGTCCTTGGCCCGTCTACATATGTTCTCCGTGGTCTTCCTCTTGCCTTCTTTCCTTCTGTTTTTCCTGTTAGGTATGTGGGTTCTAAGAGGGGGTTTACAAGGTCGAACGCGGTTCGACAGACACGTGTTTAAAGTGATGTGTGAACGTGTGAACGGGGTATTTGGGGTTTAACCAACGTGTTCGACAACCAAATACCCCGTTCACACGTTCACACATCACACCGTGTAAACCCCCGCTAATTGTTGTTTTCTCATGACGTGTCAGACAAAGTGGAACTGTCTTTTCCTGATAGTTACTATTATTTCCCTCTGTGTTCCTATTTGTTGCAGTATTTTTTCGTTTGTTTTAAATTACGTTCATGAAATTTTCAGCATCTTTCTCCAAATTGACATTTCTACTGGTTTTACCCTGTCCTGCATTTGTTCACTAACTGCCCAAGTTTCACATCCATGTAATAATACTAAGAGTAACATTTCACAAATATTTTTCTTGTTCTCAAGTTAATTTTATTGTTAGTTACTAAGTGTTTAATTTTGTTGAAATGACCTTTCGTTATGGCTATCCTTCTCTTTATCTCTTCGCCTCAAACACTCGTCTGTACAATCTTTAATCTCAAATGTCGAGCCAAATGACTTTATTTGTTTTCTCCACCTCTCACACTCACCCTCTCTTTTCTCAGTTGCCTGAGTCAAAATATATATTCTTCTAGCTGATGATGGACGATTTTATTCAGTCCAGAAGGTGTCTCATACTAAACGGGCGAACCCTTTTCATGTGACAGGTCATTTCATACACCCTGGATATCGCCAGGTAATTTTAATCATATAATGGAAAGCTCACACGCTATCAAGTTGTTTGTATATGTGTGAATATATATATATATATATATATATATATATATATATATGCAGAATGATCACTAAAATACACGTGATTAAAAAAAAAATTGCTGGTAACCACAAAGGAAATCAGAAAGAAACAGTAATTCCCAAGCGCTTTCCTTTATGGTTACCACAAAAAAAAAAAAAATAATAATAATGATAATAATAATAATAATAAAATAATAATAATAATAATAAATAAATAAATAAAAATAAAATTAGATAAATAAACAAATAAATAAATAAATAAATAAAAAATAAATAAATAATAATAATAATAATAATGATAATAATGATAATAATATATAAATAAATACATATATATATATATATATATATAAATTACATATTTTATTCTGGTTGTCGAAAGACGATTCCATTCATCCAAGGAACACTCATGATCCTCAATAGGACCCTTATGATCCAGACGAGAGTTTTAGGATTTCATCCTGGCTTACGTAAAGCAATTTCATTCATTTCTGAAGAGTCCCTAGGATCCTGTCTACCGAATTAGTATCGCATAGGTAGTTGTGCAGAGTTGTGCATTCTCTCCACTTAATCCTTGTTCTTGCATTAACTTTTAATATTTCATCTCTTGATTCTTGAGTTGTCACCTCGGCATTTCTTGCACAGCGTTAATCCTTCATTAAAGCTCCATGAAACTTTTTTAACTTAAGAAGAAAAAAATTGATAAATAAATGCTTTATTCAGAGAGCGTAGGAAGATGAAGACAATATTGTTGGGGCCGCCATGCATCCAGTACTGCTTGTGATAATAATTTTTTTTATTATTATTTATTGTGTTATCATCCTGTATATTACCATGGTTTGTGGATATTTTTTGTTGTACTGTATGGAAATGTGAATAAATGTATGGTTGTATAAATCTAACATGTCCCCAGGAACTCGAAATTATACTATGCGACACTGTTTTAGAACGCATTACTCACATAAATAGGGGGATCGGTTTGTGTCAAAAATAAATAATTAAATGAATAAATAATAATAATAATAATAATAATAATAATAATAATAATAATAATAATAATAATAATAATAATAATAATAATAATAATAATAATAATAAATAGTAATAATAAGTAATAAGTAATAATGAATAATAATAAATAACAAAAATTAATGATAATAATATCAACAACAATAATAATAATAATAACAATAATCATAATCATAATAATGATAATCATGATAATCATGATAATAATGATAATAATAATAATAATAATAATAATAATAATAATAATAATAATAATAATAATAATAATAATAATAATAATAATAATAATAATAATAATAATAATAATAATAATAATAATAATAACGATAATAATAATAACAACAATAATTATTATAATTATAATTATAATTATAATTATAATTATAATCATAATCATAATAAAAACTGAACATCTCGATTTTGGGGCTACCAAGAGACGAATCTCTTCAATGATTTTATTTACAAAACCTATTTTGGTTAATAACCACACGAGTTTTATTGTGTCTCCTGGTGGCGTAATCGGAAGCGCGCTGGCCTCGTATTCACTTAGTTGTGGGTTCGAATCCCGCACTCCTCTCCGATTTCCAGCTACAACTGTTGCCTGCCCTAGTAGTCCAAGCTCATAGGGCAAAGGTGGCGGCTTCGGCCGCAGCTACGAGCCTCCTAGTGTGAGCCCTATATATTTTATTCAGTCGAAAGTCATCCTTCGCAAGGTAATGATTGAGTAGCCAGTACAGCAACGGCGGTGCTATAAGTCCTTTCATCCGATCTGGCCAAACCTTTCCCAACTCCCAAACGCTCAGTGACAGGACCCTTTGTTTCTTCGGAGTACATACATTGTAATCTTGCAGAAGTTCTGATAGCCTCTTTCTCATCCTCCTCACTCCTCTTCCCGGTCCCCTCCACAGCTCTACGGCTCTATTTATTTCTCCTCCTCCTCCTCCTCCTCCTCCTCCTTCTCCTCCCTCCTCCTCCTCGTCCATCTTCCATTCAGGGAGTGATTCCTCTACCTCATATTCTTCACGTTTTTAGTCTTCTTCTCCCAAATTTTTGTCCTTCTCTGTTGTCCTCCACAATCCTCTGGATTTACCTCTCTCTCTACTATTCTGAAGATTTGCCTCCTATTTCTTCTTCTCTTCCATCTTCTCGTCCTTCAACCTCCCTCTCTCTTTCTTCATTTTATGGAGTGCCACTCCAAATACCTCCATGTCCTATTTCTCTGATTGCCAGGGCCGCTGGTACCCTCTTCCACTCCATTTTCTTTCGACTGTCGATTCCATAATTGATTAGAAGATGGGAATGTGGGGTGGGGGGGAGAAGTGACGTCACTAAGATTCGTGGGTTCCCTCCTTTGTCAAAAAACGTTTGTGGGTTACCCCATTTCCCGTTTTCTATCTTTTCCATCTTCAGTGGACTTATGAGAGTCTTTTGTTTTTGTATTTTTTTTTTTTTCTTTGACGTTTTACGGGTTTTGGACTTCTGCGCAAATATTTTTTCTAGCGTTTGGAGTTACACAGCGATTTCTTTTTTCTTTTCTTTTTTTTTCGTCTTTTCGTTTTCTTTGGAGATTCTGTTTCCTTAATTTCAATTTTTTATTTCTCTTATTCTTTTTTCTATATGAAAACAAATCCCTTCTATCTTTTGAAAACATCACAGCACCGTTGGATACAGGAAATGAAGTCAACTCAATTTGAATGAAATCATGTAACAGCAGACAAAATTTAATATAAAATGAGTAAGAGAATAGAATATACTGCGGTAAATGGGCCAATCAAAATATTTTCGACTCCTTGTTAAAAAAAAAAAAAAAAAAAAAAAAAAAAATCCAATGCAAATAAAAATTGTGTGGTGGCAATATTTAGGTATGCATATTATATATATAGCATGAGAAATCACATAAACTCGTGATTCTAAATATGCGGAAAAAACCACAAAGGAAAAAGAAAAACTGATGACCAGGCGCTTTCGTCTATTCGGACATTCAGACACCCTGAGGATGTCTGAATAGACGAAAGCGCTTGGTCATCAGTTTTTCTTTTTCCTTGGTGGTTTTTTTCCGCATATTATATATATATATATATATATATATATATATATATGTATATATATATATATATATATATACATATATATATATATACATATATATATATATATATATATATATACACAAATACCGTGGGAACTCTACGATACGATCAGTTGAGTAACATTATACTCCTCTGGATTTATGGGATAATCATAGCAAACTAACCTCCTTCATTCCCGTTTTCGTCACATGACTGAATGAAATCTCCTGGTTTACTGTAACGAGATTTGATTGATACCGTACTTGAAGGGTTGACCCACCTATACACTTAGGCCCCCCCGTATCCACTTTAAAAAATCTTATTCTGTCTAACGCTAATCTATTTTATTCAGTCTGAGGAATGTCCCCTGGGTGTTAAAGGATGGATAATAGTCTTCTTTGACTCATATATACTTAGTGTTTCATTTAGACATTTCGTTTTAGCGAATGACTACCGATTCTGTACAGGTCAGAATTGTCCACCTCAGCGTTGCCGGCTTAGACTCGCGAGCTCAACTTGAGACTTTTTCTTTCCGAAACCAAGTGACCTCATTAGTTTCTTGTGTAAGAAGAGTCTTGCAGGTTCTCTTCCTGTTCCTCTTCTTAGTCCACCTCTTCCTGTTCCCTCTGTTCCTCGTCTTATTTCTTCTCCTCTTTCACTTACTTCTCTTCTTCCTCCTCCTCCTCCTCCTCCTCCTCCTCCTCCTCCTCCTCTTTCTCTCCCTATTCCTTCTTTTCTTCATCTTCCTTCTTCTCTTTCCTCTACTCCTCCTCTTCCTCCTCCTCCTCTCCCTATTCCTTCCGTTACTCGTGTTCTTTCTTCTCCTGTTTCTCCTACTCCTCTTCCTCTTTCTCTCCCTATTCCTTCTGTTCCTCGTCTTTTCTTCTCCTATTTCTCCTACTCCTACTCCTCCTCCTCCTCCTCCTTCTCCACTTTCTCTCCCAATTCCTACTGCCTCCTGTTCCTCATCTTCTTTCTTCTTTTCTTTCTTCTAATCCTCCTCCTCTTCCTCCTCCGCCTTCTCTCCCTATTCCTTCTGTTCCTCATCTTCTTTCTTCTCCTCTTTTTCCTAATCTTCCTCTTCCTCCCCCTCCTTCTCCTTCTCTTCCTGTCTTTATTATTAAATCGCCACTTCCCTTAATTTCTTCATTTCTCCGTCCTTCATATAATCATCCTTTCCTCTTCTTCCCCTTCCATCAACCCTTCTCCTTTCCTCCTCTCCTATTCCTCTCTCCCGCCTTCTTTCCCATATCTTCATTTCTCCGTCCCTCATATAATCATCCTTTCCTCTTCTCCTCCTTTTCTTCCTTTTCCATCAACACTTTTCATTTCCTTCACTGCTATTCCTCATATTACAAAGGCGGAGCATGCCGACAGGAGACCTTTTGGTCCATATCAAGGATACCTTTTGGTCCATATCAAAGGAGACCTTTTGGTCCATATTAATCATCTCATCCTCCTTCTCTCTCATATAAATCTTCACAAACTTTACTTCCTCTTCTCTACACATACCCGTCCCAACCTTTTATTATCACTCCCTTCTACAGACTCTCCTCTGGACTCCATTTTCTATCCTCCATCCGCAGTTTATCCGAAAATTCGTCTTTCTTTCATCCTCCATCGATATTCATTAGCAGGACTCCACCTGCCCTCCACATGTCTCCTCTTTCTCCGAAAATACGCCTGAGTTCTCCTCCACATCATTACTCCACTTTCCTTCACTCGTCCTCTCGTCTTCTCCTCCATCTTCCTCCATCTCACGACACGTTTACCCAAATATCTTCGTCTAAAAAGTGTTGAGGACATCACGACAGGAGGCGCTGAGATGTGACCAAATCGTCACCTTTACCTTGTGTGTTTGCAAAACCTGAGGAGATGTCATTCATTGGTCACGACAACAGACCCGAAACCAACGTTCCGTGTTTGTTTGTACATCGTCAGAATACCTTATCCCCGCTCGAACAAAATTCCCTCTATTTGTGACCAAAATCCCTCCTACCTTCTTCCCTCCTACCTTCATCCCTCCTACCCATCATTTATACTTCCTACCTCTCTACCTCTCCTTCCTCCTTTCTCTCCATCTCCTCTCCCAACCTTCTCCTTCTCCTATCTATCCCACCTCCAGCACTCCCTCTCCTAAGGCCCTCTCTCTCTCTCACCCTCCACTCTATCCCTCCCTCCCTCCCTCGCCGCCTCCACACTCCACTCAATCTAATTAATCCATTTGTCTTCACGAATTTCCTTCGTGTGCCGCTGTGGTGAGGTAGGCTTCGTTCCCGCCTCGTGGCTCTGTAGGTCCAAGTTTTATTCTTAGCGTCCATACTACTCTTCCACTCAATCTGGCAATAGGGACGGCTTCTGCCACAGCTAAGCGTCTCCCGCCGTAAGCTCCTCCCATGTCCCTATCACAACCCCATTCTTCATAATTCCCTAGTGACAATGACGGCCCTTTCGACTAATGAAATTACCTGTCGTTAGCGAGAACATAGACAAATAGAGAATATAGATATAGAGTAGGAAGATATATCTGTGTGGCCTGTCTATACATAATCAATTTTGTAATTATATATGCACACACTCATACACACGCGCATACAAACACACTCATGTAAACACATACACATACACGAACATACACACACATGCACACAAACACACCCATGCAAATACGCACACACACCGCACGCATACACACACACATGTACATCTACACACACACACACACACGGCTCGACGGTGCAGTGGTACCGTTCGTGACTTCTAATCCAGCGGTCCGAGTTCGATTCCCGCCCATGGCTGAAATGTGTGTGAGTTGAGTGTGTGTGTGTGTGTGTGTGTGTGTGTGTGTGTGTGTGTGTGTGTGTGTGTGTGTGTGTGTGTGTGTGTGTGTGTGTGTGTGTGTGTCTGTCTGTCTGTCTAAGGTTACAGCATTACCCATAGATCAGGCATACATGAACTCTGAGCTCTCATCTAGGATGGTAAAATATGTGGATCTCGAGCCCAACACATGATCCTAAACCGTGGTGAGTCAGACACACACACACACACACACACACACACACAAACACACACACACACACACACAGAATAAGAGATAGATAGATAGATAGATAGAGAGAGAGAGAGAGCCAGAGCCTGGCCGAGAAGACAAATGAGGAGAGATTAGAAAAAGTGGAATTGGCCATTAGAAGAGCAAAGAGAAAGAGGTCCTATGATAACTATATTTAGAACGAAAAGTGGAATGGAAAAGAATCAATGAGGAATGAGGGATTATCATAAGGACATAGATAAGAGAAAAGAAAGCAGAAGATAGGCTGATTGAAGGGAATGAGGAAGCAAAGCTAACTTAACCTAACTTGACCTGATGTGATTTAACAAACTGACCTGGCTTGACCAAGTTTACTTCCATTCTTTAGCTGGAAGAGTCTTCATATGACCCAAAAATATCGACGTCCGGATTATGAATTTCCCCCCGAAGACTTATCTTTGGGGGCAGATACCTTAAAAAAAAAAAAAAAAAAAAAAATCCTTATAAAAAAAAAAACATTTAGCAAACGACAACCTTGCTGCAACACTGAAACATACTGAAACATTAATCTTTAAACTATGATAAGCAGCCTCGACATTTTACTTACGTTTTTGATGACGAAGAAACGTCTAAGTGGCGTTCTCCGTAAACGTTTGACGCTACAAACGATTTGGTAAAATTGCCTTCACGTCACATTTCCGCTGAATCATGCAAACTTCTAATTAGTAGGCAAAAAACGTCGAAACTCATCAATGACAGAAAAAATATAATTTTTTGTCATTTCTAAAAGAGCTTCTATTTCCTGCCTAATTTTAACATTATTTTTATACAGTATGGTACGAAAATAGATTTTGTCCTTATAAAAGCATATTGAAAAAGTATAAACTATCTTTTCTATGATTTTTTTATTCTATTTTTTATTTAAACTATTTACAAATTTCTACATGGTCATCCCGCCTAAGACAAAGACGCTATGTTTCCTAAGAATTTTAAAAGCTGGATCGTGATTGGCCGGTTTTCCGGCGAGGCGGGAACCATCAGCCAATGGCAGAGGTCCATTGTTTGATTACCTTAACCCAAAGCATCCCGACAGCAAAGAAAGAAACTACTTCCGTCCTGGTTTCCACTTTCAACTTAATCCTGACAACCGACAGACGATGTAATTCATTTCCGTGACAAACCCTTACACGGAGTGCGCTAGTAGCGTATTCGAAAGCGTGCCGGTCCTGCATTCGCTTAGTTGTGGGTTCGAATCCCGCACTCCTCTCCGATTCCCAGCAGTGACTGCTACCTGCCCCAGCAGTCCAAGCGCATTGGGCAAAGGTGACGGCTTCGGCCGTAGTTACGCGCCTCCAGGCCTAAGCTCCTCACTATCTACTTCCCTTTTATCCTCTCCATCCTCAGCCTTATATTAATTTGTTCTGCACCAATAAGGAATACGTCAACTGGCATAACCTATATCTCGCCTTGGTACAGCGGTGTTCAGAGTGGGGAGCTGAAGTGGAGTTCATGGAAATATATATAATAGCCCGACAGCAACCATAGTAGTAGTAGCAGTAGTAGCAGCTGTAGTTGTAGTTGTAGTTGTTGTTGTTGTTGTTGAAGTAGTAGGAGGAATCAATAAAATAAAAAAGGTTGTTCACCACATAGTTCCACGAAGATGGAGGTCGCTAAAGAAAGAAAGAAAGAAAGAAAGAAAGAAAGAAAGAAAGAAAGAAAGAAAGAAAGAAAGAAAGAAAGAAAGAAAGAAAGAAAGAAAGAAAGAAAGAAAGAAAGAAAGGCGGCGGCAGCAGCATAAGTAGTAGTATCGTAGGAAAGTAATAAAACCGTGACGCACGGATAGCGACTATCGTTTCAGCACTCTGACGTACATTATAGATTTTCTTCTATCTAAGCAGGACTTCGGTATTTTGATATATCTTTTTTGTTTTTTGTTTTTTCTAGTTTTGGTGTCACAGTTTTCATCCAATGTTTTCATCAACCAACGAGTTTAATACTAAGCGATGTCCGGTTCTCTTTTTTTTTTACCCATCAACCTAACGTGTCCTCTCCATCTCCAACATCATTTTCAAAGACTAATCTAATTCCCTTTTAATCTGTCCTGTTGTCCCAAAGGCTTACTTCTTACATTTGAACCTCTCGAATGAATACTTCATATTAAAAAGAAATAATAATAATAAAATAAAATGTAAAAGGTCATTTCATATAAAAAAAAAAAAGAGAAACTGTAAAAGCTCATTCTGAATGTCTGAAACTCCTCTGCATTGCTGAGCCATGACAGAAGACAATTCTGATCTCAATTATCCAAAAATGGGCCTCATTATCGTTGGGCAAATTAACATCATGAAAGACTTAGCAAGGTTGATCTCTTAAAGGCGACCTAGAATGAACTCGTAAAACCGATTTCGGGGTCAAAGGAATGATGCAGCGTTCCCTTAAAGACGACTTTCTTTAAGCGGTTCCCCCTCAGGGGCCCCAACCGTTTTCCCGGTGTTCTTGTCTACGAATGACATCGTACTAATGCGCTCGGTCATCATGCTACCTCGCTCACCTACAGACTGTACCTACCTACCTACCTATACATACATACATACATACACACACACATACACACACACATACATACATAAATACATACACACATAAATACATGCATACATAAATACATACACACAAATACATTACATACATATATACATACATATATACATATATACATATATACATATATACATACATACATATATACATACATACATAAATACATACACACACATACATACATACATACACACATACATATATACATACACACATACATACATATGTATATATACATACATACATACATACATACATACATACACACACATATACATACACATACATATATACTGTATATACATACATACATACATACATTTTTTTCGGTAGAATGTACACATTGGACTCGTCGTTTGAAGTCCAGTGTATACGTCCTTCAGAAGAAAAAATGGTTCCTGGACTCCAGCTCTTCACGAATATTATACATACATACATACATACATACATATATACATGCATACAATCATACACCAAAAGGCCCATTCTCCTTATAAACAAGGTGGACCAACCAAAACATACACCGACCCTTCACCCATCCTACCCCCCATCCAACACCCATTTGTTGTCCGTTTTATG
>NC_134818.1:2980412-2990412 GCF_046742065.1 Oratosquilla oratoria
TTTCACTAGTGCAAAAGGTGCCCGCATGAGATGGTTCTTTGGGATGGACGTCAAGGAGGTTCGGCTCCATGTCACTTGCCTCCAAAGTTCATCAACACCCTTGCCCCCATTCGCGTACGGGACCGACACTTGGCCTGAGTACTAAACCCAATCTCTCTTTCTCTCTCTCTCTCCCTCTCTCTCCCCTCTCTCTCTCTCTCTCTCTCTCTCTCTCTCTCTCTCCTCATCACCTTAAACTATTTTACACCATTTTCTTTCCACACAGGAGGAACAGACAACCGGCGACTGATCATTTTCCTTTTAGTTGCTGACAGATATACACCAACCCAATATAAACATCAGTCCAGTGTTTCTTCCTGGAGGAATTTCTAAAACGGACTGAGGATCGTTACCGTCTGGAATGGGGCCGCGGTTTTCCACCTAGATATATTTGAGGTAATAGATTGATCCGTTTACCAGTGTGGGTAATAAACACTGAGTCCTGTGATCTATTCAATCAATCAAATCAGCCATCCTGAGTCCACTGCTGAACAAAGGCCTCCTTCATAGCATTCCATGATTCACATTGCCGCGCCAACCTCTGCCACGTCACTCCTGCAAACTTCTCTATCTCGTCTCTCCATCTCCTGTCTGGTCTCCCTCTTCCACGCTTCCTATCTCGCGGCGTCCACTCAGTAACACACTTGCTCCATTGCTCATCAGTCGTTCGCACTAACTTAGCTGCCCAATTCCACTTCCTCTCTTTCACCACCTCCACAATATCTTTCACTCTAGTCTGCTCTCCCACCCAACTTGCTCTCTTTCGGTGATCTATTAGAATGTAGTATATTGTAGAAAAGTGAATGTCATTATTTTCATTTCTCGAGACCAAAAATCCTGACGCGATGCTATGTAATTTTCTTAAATGGATTGAACATATATTATTTCAAATTATTCTTTTGTTTAGAATAAAATTATTTTATCGTAAGCTCTGTAATCTCAGTTGCTTTTTGGTCTAAGTGAATGTTAATTATATAAAGATAAATATGATACTGATTGGGTTTACTACGTTATTCCCTTTTTCTCGTACATTCAACCATACTATATACTATATACATTATGCACTATATATTATATACTATATACTATATACATTATGTACTATGATATATACTGTATACATTATGTATATTCAATTATACTATATACATACACTAGCACCTAAAATTGAATGATCAAAAGTGCTAAAGAAAAATACGTATTTACATCGTACGAGGGTGGCAATTGGTCACAAGGATAGAAGAGCCAATAAAGTAAAGTCTATAACAACAGAAATACACATTTACCTCCAGAATACCAAGAACGTGATGTAAAGAACACACGAAAGGGAGAGAAATATTGCTGGACGACTGCCGTCCTGCAAAAGGACAAGAATACATTGCCAGGATGGAATACAAACATTCCTTTCTAACACAGAAAACATGAAAACTAAGTTTCGGGTGATTTTACTTTCTCTGTATGCAAAGAATTTGTGACCATACTAACCGGACAGTGCTGTTGCTCCGTAGCGGACAAACAAGAAAAAGACTGAACCTAACGCGCGCCATTTATTGCCTGGGCTTTTGTTTGTTTGTTCTTGTTTTCCTGTCTTTGCTGCCAAAGCCCTTTGTAAACAGATGGGACGAAGGTAAGATCGGGTATCGTTGTAGAGAACTTCATCAATTCAACGCGACTTGAATTGAATACACGCCGAGCGAAAATGTATAAAAATTTATCATGTCATATGCTTCTACATTAGCGTCGTAATCCACGAAGCAGATTTTTTTCGTCGAACCTCCAACCCACTTTGCATCACCGGAGTTAATCGGAGAAATTTGCATATGATACTAATAAAGTACAAATGGTATGTTAATGATGTAATATGATACAGCCAATAGCACGGTATACCATTAGGAGTCCTGTAACGAGTAGGCAAGAGCTCTACCTTTGAAGTAGGAATAAAGTCGTAGGACATTAAATCCTAGAGTTCGAAAAAGGTTCGTGTCTATTCCATAATAGAAATTGATTTCGGAGCATCAAATGGACCTAATGGTTTGGTATGCAACTAGTACATAATGTTAATACTCATGTATATATCTGGTAATACAGGCGAAGTGAGGTCAGGTGAAAAGGTTACTGGAGAAATTTGTTCCGTGGAAACATGACCAGAAAGACTTTTGGGCTTTTAGAAAGAAAACGGAAAAGAGAGCAGGGACACTAATTAATATTGTCAGCTGTACGAGGAACAACAATCTACACATTTTGCTCTTTTGTATTAATGAAATTATTATGAAGTGCAACTCCGTTATATATATATACATATATATATATATATATATATATATATATATATATATATATTTTTATATATATATATATATATATATATATATATATATATGTGTGTGTGTGTGTGTGTGTGTGTGTGTGTGTGTGTGTGTGTGTGTGTGTGTGTATGTATGTATGTATATATGCTGGTACCTTGTGACAAGTTGATTGAAGGTGAAAAAAGAAGTCACGGGTCTAGTTCCGAGTTCCTGAGTTTATTCCTGACCGGTTTCGCATAAAGCAAAACCTCTGAAGAAGCATAGAGGGAAACCGGTCAGGAATAAACTCAGGAACTCGGTACTAGACCCGTGACTTCTTTTTCCACCTTCAATCATATATACATATATAATATATATGTGTATATATATATATATATATTATATATATATTATATATATATATATACACACCAACAGGTCCTTTCCTCTGTATGAGGGAGGTAGCCAACCAGGACATGTATCCACCTTTCACCCATTGCGCACCCATGCAGCATCCGTTTGTTTGTCATTTTATTTTAGTTCCTTGTGGATGAGGGGCCATCTCTGTTCCCCCGCCCCACTGTCTGGGTCATTGAAAAAATGAATATATAAATAAACAATAGAGAATAAAACAAGTAAATAAATGAATAAATAAATAGATAAATAAAGACAAATAAATAAATAAATGAATAAATAAATAATCAAATTGATAAATAAGTAAATATATAGAGAAATAAATAAGTAATTTAATATATAATAAGTACATAAGTTAATAAATGATAAATAATTAAACAGCATTGTCTGGCGGTAGTTCGAAGTAAAAGGAAAAGTGCCATCCAGCAGCTTTTCCTTTTTTTTTTTTTTTTCGAAAGGAAGTGACGACAAGGGTTTGTTTACATCCGGATGACGAGGCTGTTTGTTTGTTTATTCGTTTGTTTGTCTTCCTCCATCGTCATCCACATCGATCGGAGGGGTCGGGGGTGGAGGAGAAAGGATACCAACATATTATGATAAGGAAGAGACTATTGTTTGCTGGCCTTGGCCTCTATATGAAGAAAAAATATTATTGATGGATTTCAATTCTGTATCACAGAGGACCACGCCCTCATCCTTATCATCATCATCATCATCATCATCCTGCTCCTCCTCCTCCTCCTCCTCCTCCTCCTCCTCCTCCTCCACCTCCTCCTCCTCCTCCTTCGTTACCAACCACCACCACATGACAAAGTGACTTACCAGAGGCTAGATACTCCAACTGTACGTTTCCTGATTATTTTCTTTATGAAAAATAGGCTTCAACTCCTACTTATTGTATATTCTATAACGTAGGAAAAATTTAATATCCGAATATGATATAAAACTATAGTTATAAAATCAAAACAGGTGGAACTAAACAAATGGAACAAAATTCTGTACATATTCTTTTCTTTTCCCTTTACCATTGCCGCATACAGTGCAATAAATCTTAGCCGTTTCTTCTGTGAATATTTTTGATCAAGTAAGAAATACATAAATATTGTGATGTAGATCATTCTCTGGGAAAATAGTGAGGAAAATATGCGGAGCTTACACCAAAAGGCTCTTAGCTGCCCTCAGTGTTTGGGAAGACAGGGGAAGGAATCTTTAACAGACATAAGAAGTCGCGAACTCGTGCCTACATAGTTCCAGAGCAAGATCGAAGACCAGTGTGCCACAGAGACGACGCATGCGTAGAAGTCATCTCAACGTGGGCGGAGCCTACTGAATGTGGGCGTGGCCTATTGTTCTATCCGGTCAGAACTGACTATATCCGCTCAGCGGAACTGCGGGGCACTACAGTGCATGAATGTACAAAAGTTATGACGTCATGCAGACGCAGAAATGAAGTAGTTTCTGTGTTGTGAATGGCGAGACAGACTGTGAAGGCTTAGTGGCTTAGTCTGGAGCTAATTTAGACTTTACTGCCGAATGAATTGCTCTTAAAGGTTTAACAGGCACAGTAGTCGCACTGAGAAAGGAAACAGTTTAACGGGTCTATATCCCAATAGTTGTTAGGAACTAATTAAAATTAACTCCTAAATAATCACCAAACTGAAATCGTCTCCGGTGATATATGTACACTTTAGTTTCGTAGACAACCGATTCCCGAAATTAGGACCTCTTGACGTCTGGTTCGTTTCCGCAGGGTTTTGTTTACATGTGACGTCACGAAATCAGCTGATCGATATCCTCAAGTTTTTCTTCGTATACTCACAGCTGAGGCGTCTATGGTGTTCGTCTTTTGGATCAGAAGCTTCTCTTAACTGAACGAAAATCGCGTCTCTTCGGGCAGACTATAAGACTTGGTTATGTCAAAACCCAATGGTCTCAAAATAGATGAAAAATATTTCGAGTCGCCCCTTCCAGTTCTGTTATATATGTTCTGTCAAACCCCAGTCAGTGTTCTCCTGATGAAAGACAGAATTGCCACGCGTGATGTAAATCTTCAGGTTAACCCCCGCAACCTCATTTAGTTTAATGATAACTCCTGGATTAACCCTCTTCAACAGGTGGCGTACTTTATAGATTTCGTCCTGGCTAAGTACGGGCGATTTTAATCGGTTTAGCTTACATTGGTTCTTTGCCTTTTTGAGTACCCGCACCCTCTGATATCTCAGAGAAATTTCTCGTGCCCCCATCCAATACAAATACAATGCAAACATATGAAAAGGATTAGTGATACAAACCTTACTTTGCTTTCTCATTGTAAGTATACAGTGCCACTGCACTGGCTACCATGTCTCGTATCCCCAGGTTCAAGGTTTACATAAGAACATAAGAATGAAGGAGACTCCAAGAGACCATGAGGCCTACACCAGGCAGTTCCATGTCCATTACCACCTGTCATCCACATCCATAAAGTTGTCTAACTGTTTCTTAATACAACTGATAGTTTCAGCGTTCACTACATATTTAAGAATCACTGCCGTCCGTCCGCCCTAGGGGCTAAAATGATATTGGTGGTGAACTTATACCTTGTCGCAGTTCTTCTTTGCTGATTCTATTCAGTTGGTTGGTGTCCCTTCTCTCTCCTTTTTCCATTAAGGTGGGTTGGGTTGGGTTAGGTTAGGTTAGGTTAGGTTAGGTTAGGTTAGGTTAGGTTAAGTTAAGTTAAGTTAAGTTAAGTTAAGTTAAGTTAAGTTAAGTTAAGTTAAGTTAAGTTAAGTTAAGTTAGGTTAGGTTAGGTTAGGTTAGGTTAGGTTAGGTTAGGCTAGGCTAGGCTAGGCTAGGCTAGGCTAGGTTAGGTTAGGTTAGGTTAGGTTAGGTTAGGTTAGGTTAGGTTAGGTTAGGTTAGGTTAGGTTAGGTTAAGTTAAGTTAAGTTAAGTTAAGTTAAGTTAAGTTAAGTTAAGTTAAGTTAAGTTAAGGTTAGGTTAGGTTAAGTTAGGTAAAGGTTAGGTTAGGTTAGGGTCAAGACATAAAAAGAAGAGTTGTCACTCTTAGTTTGGGTCTTTAGGTTCTAAAAGATTCACCATTACTCCATCTGCTGCCTCACCGATATAAATATAACCAATTAATATCTTCAAGTAATAAAATATATCTCTTCATTCATCTTGTTTTTGTGCGTGTTTTTATGGTCTGGGATTCTGAATAGCTCTTAAAATTCTTATGATAAATTGACACTTTACTAATCACGGGTTATCACTTTCCTAGCTGTCGCCAGACGATTTAATTCAGCCGAAGAAAATACACAAATGTAAGATGATTATCAAAACTACCTCGATTTCATTGCTAGGCTACTCACGAGTTATGACTTTCCCCTGGGTGCCGCCGGACGATTTTATTCTGCCAAAGAAAACATCCTTAGACTCTTAAGGGTTAAAATGGGAGTTTAATAAGGGTCATTACTGTAAGAAAGTTAAGAACCTTTGGGACGCCTGGGATTCCTCAGGAGGCCATCCGTCTTTCATCCATGTAATTACAGATAATTCTTCTATTAGGAACCTCTGGAAAAAAAAAATCCAAAATTCGGGTATTGAGAAAAAAAAGTGTCTAGGAGTTTCTGATATTCGCATTTTTTTTTTCGAATTTAAGAGATTCTCAGTAGAAAGAAGTATCTATACCATACTATTTATTCCCACTCGTTGTGTCCTATATCACTCTTCTCTTCTGTCTTACTTCGATTCTTCTTATTTCTCTTATTCTCTTCTATTTTCCTTTTCACATCACTTCTACTCCTCTTGATATTTTGTCCTTTACTCTTACTCCTACATACAGATTGCCTCCTTTTCCTCCTCCTCCTTCTCCTTTTCCTCCTCCTCCTCTTCCTTCTTCTCCTCTTCCTCCTCCTTCTTCTCCTCTTCTCCCTGCTTCTCCTCTTCCTCCTCCCCCTTCGCCTTCTTCTTGTCTCTATCATTTCCTCTCTATTATTCCTTTCCTTCACATTTCCCTTCCTTCTCCTCTTCTCCCTGCTTCTCATTTTCCTTCTTCATGTCCTTATCATTTCCTCTCTATTATTCCTTTCCTTCACATTTCCCTTTCCTTCTCCTCTTCCTCCTGCTTCTCATTTTCCTTCTTCTTGCCCCTATCATTTCCTCTCTATTATTCCTTTCTTTCATCTTCCCCTTCCTTCTCCTCTTCTTCCTGCTTTCCATTACTCTTCTTCTCCCTCTCATTTCTTCTCCACTATTCCTCCTCCTCCTCCCCCCCCTCACCGGACCAGCTCCTACGTCACATGAAAAAGTGAAACAATACTTGTCAGGCCTTTCGGTTTCTTTCCAGCAACGAGAAACCAAAGTGATACTTAAAAAAAATATTTCCTTATATAAATCCTTGGAGGGATTTTTTTTAAGAATACCATCGTAAGATTCTTACGGTGATATTCTTAAAAGAAAATCTCTCCTTATATAAATCTTATATAAATCCTTGGAAGGGAAAGATTTATAAAAGGAAATATTTTTTCTTAATAATATTACCGTAAGATTCCCGGTAATATTCTTAAAAAAATAATCCCTTATGTAAACCCTTGGAAGGGAAAGGTTTATATAAGGAAAGAATTTTTTAAGAATACCACCGTAAAAATTCTTTCCTTATATAAATCTTATATAAATCCTTGGAAGGGAAAGATTTATATAAGGAAATATTTTTTCTTAAGAATACCGCCGTAAGATTCTTGCGGTGGCATTCTTTATCTTTTTTTTCTTATAATATAAATCTTATACAAGTCATTGGAAGGGAAAGATTTATATAAGGAAAGAATTCTTACGGTGGTATTCTTAAAAAAATCTTTCCTTATATAAATCTTATATAAATCCTTGGAAGGGAAAGATTTATATAAGGAAAGAATTTTTATTAAGAATATCACCGTAAGAATCTTACGGTAGTATTCTTAAAAAAATATTTTATTATATAAATTTTATATAGATTCTTGGAAGGGAAAGATTCAAATAAGAAAAGATTTGTTTAAGGATACCATTGTAAGATTCTTACGGTGTTATTCGTAAAAAATCTTTCCTTATGTAAATCTTATATAAATCCTTGGGAGGAAAATATTTATACAAGGAAAGATTTTTTTAAGAATACCACTGTAAGAGTCTTACGGTGGCATTCTTTAAAAAAATCTTTCCTTGAATAAACCTTTCCATTCCAAGGATTTATATAAGATTTACTGCATATATGGAAAGATTCTTTTAAGAATACCACAGCAAGATTCTTCTTCTGACTCCGAAACTCTTTCTCCTCCTGTCCCTCTGTCTTTTTCATTTTTTTTTTTCATCCTTTTTCTTTCTTGGTGTATATATATATATATATATATATATATATATATATATATATATATATATATATATATATATATATATATATATATACTCCTATTCCTCCTTCTCTCCTCTTCATTTCATTTTTAGATAATCCTCTTCTTCCATCTTTTTATCCTCCTACTTCTTCCTTTTTATTCTCCTCCTCCCCTTGTTGTTGTTGTTGTTGTTGTTGTTGTTGTTGTTGTTGTTGTTGTTGTTGTTGTTGTTGTCTTCTTCTTCTTCCTTCTCTTTTCTTCTTCTTCCTTCTCTTTTCTTCTTCTTCCTTCTCTTTTCTTCTTCTTCCTTCTCTTTTCTTCTTCTTCCTTCTCTTTTCTTCTTCTTCCTTCTCTTTTCTTCTTCTTCCTTCTCTTTTCTTCTTTTCTTCTTTTCCTTCTTCTTCTTCCTTCTCTTCTTCTTCTTCCTTCTCTTTTTCTTCTTCTTCCTTCTCTTCTTCTTCTTCTTCTTCCTTCTCTTTTTCTTCTTCTTCTCCTTCTTTTCTTCTTTTCCTTCCTCTTTTCTTCTTTTTCTTCTTCTTTTTCTTCTTCTTCTCCCGCCTCTTCCACACCTTTTCCATTATCTTCATAATCTTCCTCACTCTCCTCTTCGTCTTCTTTCTCCTTTTCTTCTTCCTCCACCTCTCTTTCTTTCTCTCCTCCTTCTCCCCATTTCTCCCTTTCCTTCTTCCCTGTCTTTCTTCCTTGTATTCTTTGCCCGAAACTTCTGGCCTCAGCTCCTCCGAGTTCTGTGGATTCTCCTTCTGCTCAAGATATTGTCGTTGCATGTACGTCTTCCTTTACATAACCAGTGATATCTCTTTCTCACTTCTTCTTCTTTCTCTTTCCCCCTCTTCATCCTCCTCTCCTCCTGCTTCACCTCTCCTCCTCCTCCTTCTCCTCCTCATCCTCCTCTTCCTTTAAATAACCAGTGATATCGCTTTCTCACTTCTTCTTCTTTCTCTGTCCCCCTCTTCATCCTCCTCTCCTCCTGCTTCACCTCTCCTCCTCCTCCTTCTCCTCCTCCTCCTCCTCTTCCTTTAAATAACCAGTGATATCTCTTTCTCACTTCTTCTTCTTTCTCTGTCCCCCTCTTCATCCTCCTCTCCTCCTGCTTCACCTCTCCTCCTCCTCCTTCTCCTCCTCCTCCTCTTCCTTTAAATAACCAGTGATATCTCTTTCTCACTTCTTCTTCTTTCTTTGTCCCCCTCTTCATCCTCCTCTCCTCCTGCTTCACCTCTCCTCCTCCTCCTCCTTCTCCTCCTCCTCCTCTTCCTTTAAATAACCAGTGATATCTCTTTCTCACTTCTTCTTCTTTCTTTGTCCCCCTCTTCATCCTCCTCTCCTCCTGCTTCACCTCTCCTCCTCCTCCTCCTCCTCCTCCTCCTCCTCCTCCTCCTCCTCCTCCACCTCCTCCTCCTCCACCTCCTCCTCCTTTCCCACGGCTTTTATCCTCCTCTTCCCTCCTCTTCCTCTTAGTCACTCTTAGTCTTGTGGTTCATTGTAAGCTCTCCTCAAAGCATTTTTCTCTTGTGTGTGTTGTTTCTTTACTTAGCTTTCTTTATATTTCCACTGTCTTCATTTCATATCTTATATCATATATAACACTTACAATTTCTATTTCTTGAACATCTAACTTTCAAACATAAACATCTTAAGCCCTTACATAGGAATACAAAGGCGGAGCATGCCGACAGGAGAACTTTTGGTCCATAACTAGGCCAAATGCGAAAAAAATCTAATAATGATAAACAAATAAATAAAAATAAAATATAAAATAAGAATTATAATGATATAAATAATAATCAACAAAACCAACGAGGAACAGTGTGAAGAGCATTTAGGCACAATTTTGGAAATATTATTTCTGAAATCGCTGTATTTGCTCGCAGCTCCGAAGTTCGACATTGATCTGACCCATGCCTC
>NC_134818.1:2995412-3002912 GCF_046742065.1 Oratosquilla oratoria
AAGTAAAGGGAAATTTGGTCAGAAGTTTTAATTTGTTAGTACAAGGGAGAAATGTTGAAAGGTAGAGGAGGAGACAGGCTCGGGTAATTCCACAGCATTTTTGTTCAACTTTCTACTTCTATGTTCGTGTTTGTTTTACTGTCAGAACAGTGTGAAAGAAAACGGTCTCGTAGACCTCCCCCATCCCCGTTTTCTATTAAGCGGCTCATAATTTGGACCCGAGAGTGAGACAGTGATTTTATCTACTTGCCGCTTTGCCATTTATGTATCCCCTTATCTATTATCTATACATATTTCTACTGAATTATTCATCTATTGACTTATTGATGTATTGATGTATTGATGGCTGATAATTTGGACCCGAAAGAGTGAGACAGTGATTTTCATCTACTTACAGCTTTACCATTTATGTATCTCCTTATCTATTATCTATGTATATTTCTATTTAACTATTCATCTATTGATTTATTGATGTATTGATGTACTAATGCATTAATCTATTGATCTATTGACATACTAATCTATTTCTCTATTAATTTGTTTGACCGAGTCTACTGACCTCTGTCTATTTGTCTTTATATTTTCATATTTTTTATCTATCTCTATATATTTCTATTTAACTATTCATTCATCTATCTATTGGTTTATTGATGTATTGGTTGACTAATGTATTAATCTGTTGATTTATTGACATACTGATCTATTTCCCAATTCATCTATTTGTCTCTATCTACTAATCTCTCTCTTTATATTCTTATCTTTCAATATCTTTAGCTTATTTTTTTAATTGATCAACTCGTCTATCATTGTATTTATCTATACATATACGATTTTGTTTATTTATCTATTTTTATGCCAAGAAAAGAGGGAGAGAGTGGTTGTGAATTGGAGTGGAGTGGGTGGGGACGAAAAGGGGTGGCTACCTCCCATGTAAGGGGGAAAAATCCCTTGGTATATGCATGTGTATATGTATCTATTTTTATAAAAAAAAATCTTAAGACATCTATATATTTTTCTATTGACATATTTACGCCATTAACAACGTTGCTCTGCTCTTTGCGTGAGGACTTTGTCCTTGCTACCTCCCTTGTAAGGGGGAAAATTCCCTTGGTATATGTATGTGTATATGTATCTATTTTTATATAAAAAAATCTTACGACATCTATATATTTTTCTATTGACATATTTACGCCATTAACAACGTTGCTCTGTGCTTTGCGTGAGAAGTTTGACCTTGCTACCTCCCTTGTAAGGGGGAAAAATCCCTTGGTATATGTATGTGTATATGTATCTATTTTTATATAAAAAATTCTTAAGACATCTATATATTTTTCTATTGACATATTTACGCCATTAACAACGTTGCTCTGCTCTTTGCGTGAGGACTTTGTCCTTGCTACCTCCCTTGTAAGGGGGAAAAATCCCTTGGTATATGTATGTGTATATGTATCTATTTTTATATAAAAAATTCTTAAGACATCTATATATTTTTCTATTGACATATTTACGCCATTAACAACGATGCTCTGTGCTTTGCGTGAGAACTTTGACCTTGCTACCTCCCTTGTAAGGGGGAAAAATCCCTTGGTATATGTATGTGTATATGTATCTATTTTTATATAAAAAAATTCTTAAGACATCTATATATTTTTCTATTGACATACTTACGTCATTAACAACGTTGCTCTGTGCTTTGCGTGAGAACTTTGACCTTGCTACCTCCATTGTAAGGGGGAAAAATCCCTTGGTATATGTATGTGTATATGTATCTATTTTTATATAAAAAAAAATCTTACGACATCTATATATTTTTCTATTGACATATTTACGCCATTAACAACGTTGCTCTGTGCTTTGCGTGAGGACTTTGACCTTGCTACCTCCCTTGTTAGGGGGAAAAATCCCTTGGTATATGTATGTGTATATGTATCTATTTTTATATAAAAAATTCTTAAGACATCTACATATTTTTCTATTGACATACTTACGTCATTTAACAACGTTGCTCTGCGCTTTGCGTTGCGTGAGGACTTTGACCTTGCTACCTCCCTTGTAAGGGGGAAAAATCCCTTGGTATATGTATGTGTATATGTATCTATTTTTATATAAAAAATTCTTAAGACATCTATATATTTTTCTATTGACATATTTACGCCATTAACAACGTTGCTCTGCGCTTTGCGTTGCGTGAGGACTTTGACCTTGCGTAAGCCTACCTGCGATCAGAGAGAAACCAGTATAATTGACGTCGATTGTCCTAACCAACTCCGACGAAAGTAAGTCAGGGAAGCCTCGGGCAAGGACGAAAATGAGCGGAAAAAAGAAAGAAGAGAGAGAAAGAAAAGAAAAGGAAAAAATCTTTACGAAAACGCTGAAGAGGACACGGTTGGTCGCATCCGAGTAATTGCATAGCTGGGGGGGAGGGAGGGGGAGGGAGGAAGAAACCCCGGAGCTGGGGGGGGGGTCCTTCGGCCCCCCCCTCCCCCTAAAACCTCCATTTTCGACTACGCCTTCTTGTTGCGCATGCGCATAAGGGGGAGACTCTAAGACTCGGACTCTTCGGTAGGAAGCTCGAGAACCCTTCAAGAAGATTAACCTCTTCAGCTCGGCGACAAGAATTTAAAGAGTATGTTCTGGTTGATACATTTGTGATTTTCTTACGCTGAAGAGTATCCTTCCAGCTTCCTACACTACACAAACACGCACGCACACACACACACACACACACACACACACACACACACACACACACACACACACACACACACACACACACACACACACTCTCTCTCTCTCTCGTGGCGCAGTTGGTAGAATTCCCGGACACCACTACGGAGGTCCAGGTTCGAATTCCACCCAGGGCTGAAATAATTTTAGTATTGCTGTGCTGCGAGTGGTTACTCCAACTCTCGTGGGCGGGAGTTGGGCGTATGCGTGCATATAAGGTCACAGCATTACCCATAGACCGGTCATGTATGAGGTCTGAGCTCCCTTCCGGGAGGGAAATAGCTGTTGATCACAAGCCCAACACATGATCCAAGACCATGGTGAATCACACACAAACACGCACACTCAAACACACACACACACACACACACACACACACACACACACACACACACACACACACACACACACACACACACACACACACACACTTCGAAGAAGCCGTAATGATCTTCGTTAATCCTATGAAATTAATGAAACAGTTTCATTTTCATTTAAGGCTAAAACCATAAATTTTCTTTAGCCAAAAGCCAGATTATTCAAGGAGCTCAGACTCAGTGATATCCTCTAGTGATCTTAACTTAACAACTTTAAACATAATTAACTAAACAATTCCATTCAGTTAAAAAAAAGCATGGTCTTAATGAGTTTAGTTAGAGATTTTTGTTTTTGTTTTTTAAATCGACTTAGTTTTTTTGGGGGGATTCGTACAACGTAGTCAACGGACGTAACAAACTTCCTGTTGAGGTTATTGGATGTAATGTAGGTCAAAGCTTTAAAATTCACTTAAACGCACAAACGAGCTTCTGTATTGGTATCCCTCACCTATTATTCTATCCAGTCTCGCTGTGGGTCTATACTCCCCCCCCCCTCTCTCTCTCTTTCTCTCTCTCTCGCTCTCTCCACAAATTGGTACGCATTCAGCTGTACAGTAACTCCTCAACGACATTCCAGGTTTTGTGTGGAGCTGTTGCCAGACTTGTGAGTCTCACTTTTTCCATTCCTGCTTCAATAGAGAATGGCTACTTCCTGAAGTAATCTTCTCCACACCTTTAATCTTCTCGGCCCGCTATGCACACATGCATACACACGCACACGCACACGCACACGCACACACACACACACACACACACACACACACACACACACATACACGTGTGTGTGTGCGTGTGTGTATATGTGTAAGGTCACAACGTTGCCCGTAGATCTGGCTATATATGAGCAGCGATCTCCCATCAGGGAGGGTAATAGCTGTCGATCACGACTCCAATATGTCTTTAAGACCATGATGAGCTGCATATGTATAAGCACGTAAACATTTTATGCTCCCATGCTGTGGTATTATGTTCGCGACCCACTTATGGCGTGGATGCTTTCACCTATACTGACGGTCAGTACTGTTGCCCTTGAGCAAAGAAACTGGTATGACGTGTGTTTACAAGATACATTATCCATAAATCGGGGGTGTATTTGTATTCTAAGATTTCATCTAGCACGTATTCCAAGAACATGATGTCACACATACAATTTTTTTTTTTTTTTTTTTTTTTTTTTTTTTTGAGGACTGACCCTGATCCAACGGTCAGTACAATCGAAACTAATGGTCGTTCCATCAGGTTAAGTGCGACCTATTGAGATGATGACCTTGCTTGCTCTTGGGGCCCAAACAAGCCACTAGAGCCATTTGACCTAAGGAGCAACCATAACTGGCAGATAGCTGACCCCGGCGCCACCGAGTGGGGTGCCACGGAATTGAACACACAATCCCGGCGCCAATGAGTGGGGTGCCACGGAAGTGAACACATAATCCCGACGCCACCGAGTGGGGTGCCACGGAAATTAACACATAATCCCGGCACCAGAGTAAACATATAATCCCAGCGCCACCGAGTGGGGTGCCACGGAAATTAACACATAATCCCCGGCGCCAGAGTGAACATATAATCCCGGCGCCACCGAGTGGGGTGCCATGGAAGTGAGCACATAATCCCGGCGCCAAAATGAACACAGTCCCGTCGCCACCGAGTGGGGGTGCCACGGAATTGAACACACAATCCCGGCGCCAGCAAGCGGGATGCCACGGAATTGAACACACAATCCCGGCGCCACCGAGTGAAGTGCCACGGAAATGAACACATAATCCCGGCACTGACCTGGCTAATAAGTATTGACATTGGCTACGGAAGAGACTCATTGAAACAGGTCATGACCTTTTCACTCCTGAGGGGGTAACGCGGGAATTAATTAGATAAACTCATGACAGAATGAAAGGAAAAGGTATTGCCCCGGTATGCAAGTTTGATCCTTATAGGATCCTCCGAGCAAGAAGGATGTCAAGGTCATCCACGTTTTTATGAAGATGTCTTAACCGATAACCCAGATGGAAATATTGCACCCCTACAATAAATGTCGTACGCTTAGACAAAAATATAGGACCCAAAGTCTCACAATATAAGAAATAACAGTCACATGTCCTCTACCCAAAAGATCCATAATTGCTGACGTAGGGAAGTGTGGGTTCGTGCTTCATATTTTCGTTCAAGAATACGAACCAAAGAGTCAAGACGATGCGAATATCTACCAAAACATCATAACAGAAATGGCTTACTGGGGCCTGAGCAATGCACAGAGCCGCAGCAGAAACGTCAGACTTCTGTCCCGAGATAAAACGCGGGGGTGATGTATACGTTTACCAAAAACACAAGGACAAGACTCTTTCCTCCCAGATAAGTAATGACCACCAAGACAGAAACACTGCACATCGCTCTCGCCTACGCGGCAGACCCTCCCTCCCTTCCCTCCCTCCCTGCTAGCCAAAGTGCGGAAACGAGGCTCACGTTAACCAAAACAAAACCAAAATATGATCCTCTTCTTCTCAGATAAGAAATGGATACTTGGATATAAACATTACAGAGCTTACGCAGCTTCTGGCAGGAACAGAATGCGGAGGTGATGCACACGTTCAGCGAGCCACCGAAACCAGGACTTCTCCCTCCCCCTCACCCTAACTCCCCTTTGCTCAAATAAGAAATGATCACCGAGACATAAACACTGCGCGCGGCCGCAAACCTTAGCCATTCAGGCCACGCTTTTAGGGTCTTCTCCTCCATCAGGGGTTGTCCTGGCCCAACTCGATACTTGCCCAGCTTTGAGGATTAGCGGAAAGCGAAGCGACCACAGGCCCTGCAGCGGGATAGTGAGAGGATTATCTGACTTTTTTTTTTTTTTTTTTTTTGTGAAAGAAACGGAAGAAAAAGATTGTAGGTACGTCATCTTGAACAAGAACCTTTCCACAAGCTAAACAATGTTATCTGGGATAGTGAGAGGATTATCTGATATATATATATAGATATATATATATATTTTTTAAAGAAACAGAAAAAGATTGTAGGTACGTCATCTTGAACAAGAGCCTTTCCACAAGCTAAACAACGTTATCTGATGTTATCCAGAAGTGCAACAAAAGAGGAAATCCGTGTTTGCTATCTCATCATGTGAACAAGACAATCCACAGCGTCTTTTTACTCCGAGAATATGTTTGTGTGTGTTCGTGTGTGCGTAATTCACCATTGTCTTGGATCACGTGTTGGACTCGTCATCGACAGCTATTTCCCTTGCAGAAGAGAGCTCAGAGCTCATATATGATTGATCTATGGGTAATGCTGTGACCTCACACGCACACAAACACACCAACCTCCCCGCCCACGAGAGTTGGAGTAACGACTCGCAGCGCAGCGGTACTGAAATTATTTCAGCCCTGGGCGGGATTTGAACCACGCGGACGTTACCACTGCGCCATGCGAGTGTGTCGTGTGTGTGTGTGTGTGTGTGTGTGTGTGTGTGTGTGTGTGTGTGTGTGTGTGTGTGTGTGTGTGTGTGTGTGTGTGTGTCAATGTAGCATAATATCTTCAGAAATTATGTTAATGCCTAAAACAGTCACACAATAGCTTAATAAAAATAATACGATTTCAGCCGGGACAAATTGTATAAAGAAAATCATCGCGTTGGACAAGTTGAATAAAATCGCCTGGCGACGGGAATGGCGATCCTCATACCGTATGCCAAAGCGAATGGTGTCATCACTTTCTTTAATTAAAAAAGATTGTTTACAACTTCTGCAACGTCGTTATCATTACCCAAAAATGTGTCGTCACATGTGTCAAAAACTTTAAGCCAAAAAAAGGACATAAACATCGCTAATTTGCGAACCGGAGGCGAGGGAAGGTTTTGCGAGCATTTTCTTCTTTACCTGAATAAAATCGCCTGACGACAGAAGGAACAGGTAGATAGGTGTCTGTTCTCAGTAGCTGGGAGAGCCCTCTCAGACGAACAAAATTGCTTGGATGCAGTTGGAGTGATTTGTGAAAGTGAGACTCACCGCCGATGACATAAGCCATTCATGATATATATATATATATATATATATATATATATATATATATATATATATATATATATAATATATATATATATATATATATATATTTATAAATACATATATTTTTTCTTTTTCTTTTTCTTTTTCTTTTTCAATATTTTTTTTAGGACGATCAGCTTGCCATGATCGTGGCTAAGGTGCCACAGTTGCGAAAATAATAATAATAATAACAATAAAATATACAATAGCCAGCACTTCTATCGGCGGGGCCAATATTATACCGAAAGGCTAATCTAAGAGATAATAAAAGTTGAAACAGGTATTTTTTTTTTCTTCCTCCTCTTACTCCCTCTTTTTCTTCTACTTCTTCTTCTTCTTCTTCTTATTTTTTGGGG
>NC_134818.1:3010412-3015412 GCF_046742065.1 Oratosquilla oratoria
GTGAGTAACTGGGCGAATGAAGGGAGGTGAGTGAGGGGATTAGGGGTGATTAGGTCGTTAGAAGACGACTAGGCCGACAGTCAAGGGATGATTGGGAGGGTGGAAAAGTGATTAGTGGTTTGGTGTGTGATGGGGTAACTGCAGCTGTGTATGGTATACACGCACATGTATAGGCACAATCGCGCCAAGATTGACGATGGGCGTGGTAGGAGAGGTAACAGGGGGGAGGAGGAGGAGGTGGTGAAAAAGGAGGAAGAGGAGGAGAAGGAGGAGAAGGAGGAAAAGGAGGAAGAGGAGGAGGAGGAGAAGGAGGATGAAGAGGAAGAGAAAGAGAAGAGAGAAAAGGAGGAGGAGGAAGAGGAGGAGGAGTAGGAGGAGGAGGAGGAGGAGGAGAGGAGGAGGAGGAGAAGGAGGAAAGAGGAGAGAAGGAGGAGGACGAGGAGGAGGAGGAGGACAAGGACGAGGACGAGGAGGAGAGGGTGCAAGAGGAGTAGGAAAAAAGGAGGAGGAGGGAGAGGTGGAGGAGGTAGTGATGATGATGATGATGATGATGATGATGATGATGATGATGATGATGATGATGATGATGATGATGATGATGATGATGATGATGATGATGATGATGATGATGATGATGATGATGATGATGATGATGATGATGATGATGATGATGATGATGATGATGATGATGATGATGATGATGATGATGATGATGATGATGATGATGATGATGATGATGATGATGATGATGATGATAATGATGATGATGACGATGATGATGATAATGATGATGAAGATGACGACGATGATGTTGATGAAGAGATGGATGAGGAGGGGGAGAGTGAGGAGGAAGAAGAGAGAAGGAGGAGGAGAAAGAGAAGGAAAAGGAGGAAGCGATGGGAGTTGGAGGAAGAGGATATAGAAGGACTTTGAGGAATAAGAAGTTAGACTAAAAAAAAAGAGAAAAAGAATAAGAAAAATGGAAACAAGAAGAAAAGAATGAAGGAGATAAAAGAAGACGGGAAGAAAAAGACAGGAGAGGAGAACGAGAAAAAGAAGAAAAACAATAATAGCAAGAAGAAAAAAAAACAAGAAAAACAACAGCAAAAACAAAATAAAAGATAAGTATGAGGAGATATAGAAGAGGACTTATGGAGACAGAAGTCTGCCTTTAGAAAACGACGGAAAAAAGGACATAGGCAGAGGAGAGAGAAGGACGGTAGGGGAGAGTATGTAAAGAGAAAAGAGCGTGCCCTTATGCGGGTACTGAGACAGACAGACAGACAGACAGACGGACAGACAGATAGAAAGACAGACAGACAGACAGAGATAGACAGCTAAACAGACAGACAGAACGAAGGAGAAAAGAGAGAGAATAGAGAAAGGGGAGAGAGAGAGAGAGAGAGAGAGAGAGAGAGAGAGAGAGAGAGAGAGAGAGAGAGAGAGAGAGAGAGAGAGAGAGAGAGAGAGAGAGAGAGAGAGAGAGAGAGAGAGGAGAGAGAGAGAGAGAGAGAGAGAGAGAGAGAGAGAGAGAGAGAGAGAGAGAGAGAGAGAGAGAGAGAGAGAGAGGGGGGGGAGGGCGAGGGGAGAGAGAGAGAGAGAGAGAGAGAGAGAGAGAGAGAGAGAGAGAGAGAGAGAGAGAGAGAGAGAGAGAGAGAGAGAGAGAGAGAGAGAGAGAGAGAGAGAGAGAGAGAGAGAGAGAGAGGAAATAAATGACGCAGGTAGACAAAAGGAAGGGAGAGAATAAAACCGACGAGGAAGAGCTGAAGAAAATAAAGTTGGAACGAAAATAAAGAAGGAAGAGAAGGAAACAATTGAGGGAGAAGAAAGGATGAAGATGAAAATGATGATAAAGAAGAGGGGAAGGAGAAAAGGGGGAAACGAAAGCGGAAGGAGAAGGAAGAGGAGGAGATCGAAGAGAAGGAGGGAGACGATTAACAGGAGGAAATTGAGGAAGAGATGTAGAACGAGGAGGAGGAGGAGGAGAAAGAGATGGAAAGGAAATAAAAGGAAGAGGAGGAAAGAGGAGAAAAAGAAGCATAAGAGGAGAATTGGGGAGGAGGTGAGGAGGAGGAGGTAAGGAGGAGGACGAGAAGGAAGATGGCGAGGAGGAGAAGGAAGAAAGGAAGGAAGTAAGTGGAAAGAAAAATGAAGAAAAAAGAAAGATGGTGGAGAGGAGAAGAGTGGGGTAGGAAGAGAAAGAAGAAAAGAAGGAAATGAAACGAAAAAAATAAGAAAGGAGAAGGAGGAGGAGGAGGAGGAGGAGAATAGAAAAGAGGAGAGAAAGAGGAAGTGGGGGAAGTGCAGGATGAAGAGAAGTGAAGGAGAGGGGGAGTTGTAGGAGGATGGGAGGTGGAGGAGGAGGAGGGGAGGAGAAGGAGGAGGAGGAGGAGGAAGAGGAGGAGGAGGAAGAGGAGGAGGAAGAAGAGAGAAGGTGGAGGAGGGAGAGAGGTGGAGGAGGAGGGAAGATGGAGAAGGAGAAGGAGGAGGAGAAGGAGGAGGAGGAGGAGAAGGAGGATGAGGAAGAGGAGGTGGAATAGAAGAGGCTGAGTGACTTGAGACGGTGGTAAAGATAATACTGAAGGTGCTTGGGAGTATAAAGTCGATAATAGTATCACTGATCCTGTGAAAATTATCTTAGTGATGTTAGTGGTGCTGCTTGATGTAGATATTCTGAATAAAATCAACGAAGTGTGTCGGTGTAAGTGAATTCATGGTGATGATGATGATGATGATGATGATGATGATGATGATGATGATGATGATGATGATGATGATGATGATGATGATGATGATGATGATGATGATGATGATGATGATGTTATTGTTGTTGTTGATGATGACGACAATCTTGATGATGATGATGATGATGATGATGATGATGATGATGATGATGATGATGATGATGATGATGATGATGATGATGATGATGATGATGATGATGATGATGATGATGATGATGATCATGATGATCATGATGATCATGATGATCATGATGATCATGATGATCATGATGACGACGACGACGACAATGATGAAATGATGACGATGATGATGATGAGGAGGAGGATGACGACGACGATGACTATAATCATATCGACGACGATGATCTCAACCACAATGACAAGGGTGATGAAAAATACATAATTGAAGATGAGGATCAGGATTAGGAAGAGGAGGAGATGAGGGAGGAGGAGATGAGGAAGGAGGAGGAGGAGGAGGAGGAGGAGGAGAAGGAGGAGAAGGAGGAGGAGGAGAAGGAGGAGGAGGAGGAGGAAGAGGAAGAGGATGGCGTGATGATCTGATGACAAAGAGTGGTGATATTATTATCGCTTTCCGGTATGAAGGAGAAGATAGGAGGGAGGAGCGGAGGGAGGGAGGGAGGGAGGGAGGGAGGGAGGGAGGGAAGAAGAAACGAAGGAAGAGGAGGAGAGGAGGAGGAAGTTAAGGAGAGGAAAGAGGAGAGAGGAGTGGCAATGGAAACGGAATACAGAAAGAGAAAGAAAAATTGTTGTAAAGAGAAAAATAGAATTAATAAAAGAAGAGTACACAAAGAGGCAAAGGCAGAGAAGAGAGCAATTGCAAAGAGAGGGAATGAAAGAGGAAGGTCCCACAAGGAAGGGGAAGAGTAAAGTCACGAGAGGAGGAGGAGGAGGAAGAGGGGAGGAGAAGGAGGAGGAGGAGGAGGGGGAGGAGGAGGAGGAGGGGGAGGAGGAGGGGAGGAGGAGGGGGAGGAGGAGGAGGAGGAGGGGAGGAGGAGGGGTAGGAGGAGGGGTAGGAGGAGGGGGAGGAGAGGAGCAGGAGGAGGAGGAGGAGGAGGGGGGAGGGGAGGAGTAGGAGGAGATGAGGGGGAAGGAGGAGGAGGGGAGGAGGAAAGGAGGAAAGGGAGGAAGGAAAAGAAGAATAAAGGGAGGAAGAAGGATCAAACTGAGTAAAAGAAATGGAGAAAGAAGGAAAATGGAGAAAAGCAAGAGGAGAAGGAGCATGAAGAGGAGGGAAAGTAGGAGGAGGAGAAAGAGGAAGGGATGATGGAAAAGGAGGAGGCACGGGAGAAGAAAAGGAAGAGGAGGAGGTGAAAAGGAGGAGAGGAGGAGGATGAGCAGGAGCTGGAGGTGGTGGAAGAGGAACTGGAAAGGAGGAGGATAAGGAGGAGGAGGAGGAGGAGGAGGAGTAAGAGGAGGGAGAAGTGAACAAAGAGGAAGTGGAAAAGGAGGTGGAAGGTGAACAGGAGGATGGAGAGGAGGAAGAGGAGGAGAAAAAAGAAGAGGAAAAAGAGATGAAGGAGAAAAAGGGGGTGAAGGGGGAAACTAAGGTGACGACGGAGGAGGAGGAGGAGGAGGAAGAGGAGGAGGAAGAGGAGGAGGAGAAAGAGATGGAAGAAATAATGGGTAGGAAGAAGAAGAGGAGGAGGAAGAGGAGGAGGAGGAAGAGGAGGAGGAGGAGGAAGAGGAGGAGGAAGAGGAGGAAGAGGAGGAAGAGGAGGAGGAGGAGGAGGAGGAGGAGGATGAGGAGGAGATTAAGATCGATTTGAGAAAGAGAGAAGAGCAGTAGAGGGACGAGAAGAGAGCAGAGGTGAATTTAGAAAAGAAGAGCCGAGACCAACGTCAAGAGAAAGAGGAAAAGAGGATAAGAGGAGGAGGAGGAGGAAAAAACAAGAGGAGGGTGAGGTTATTTTATTTTATTTATTATTATTTATATTATTTCAACTTTTTTTTTTTTTTCTACTTTTTTTTTCGCATCCGACCTAGTTATGGAACAAAAGGTCTCCTGTCGGCATGCTCCGCCTTTGGAATCCTTTGTAGGAAAAGGAAAAGAAGAGGGCAAAAGTGAAGAGTAGGAGGAGGAGGAAGAGGAGGAGGAGGAGGAGGAGGAGGAGGAGGAAGAGGAGCAAGAGAAAGAAAAGGAGATGGAGGGAAGATGGAGGTGAGAGGAGGAGGAAGAGGAAAAACGGGAGAGTTGATGAAGCAGAAGAAAAAAAAATGAAGTGTAGGAGGAGACGG
>NC_134818.1:3027912-3035412 GCF_046742065.1 Oratosquilla oratoria
GCCCGTTCCGGCCCACAACACGCAAAGAGAACGTGACGGTAGACGAAATAGTACCCGTAGCGGCTCCCTCCCAGCCCTGAAAATAAAAATGAAAAATAAAAAAAATCCTGCCAAGGATTGGAAGACTTTGAGATGCGACCCTTGAAAAAAAAGAGACAAAAAAAAAAAAAGAAAGAGAAAAAAAAAAACAGAAAAAAAACCAGCCCGATTGCGCCCCTTGTGACAGTGAAAATAAATGATTTTTTTTTTTCGAGAAGAGAAACGAAAACATGCGAGGGCTGTAGTACCCAGTGACAGTGAAGTATGTATATGAAGAACTTCCTACACGACGAGGAGAGACGTGTCACTTGCCTCGCCAGGGCAGACACGCAGTCGCCACATCTCGACGGAGTGTCTGTCTGCTGTCCTTTGTCATTTGTCCTCTGTTTATCGTGTC
Source organism: Oratosquilla oratoria (assembly GCF_046742065.1). Classification (NCBI taxonomy): domain Eukaryota; kingdom Metazoa; phylum Arthropoda; class Malacostraca; order Stomatopoda; family Squillidae; genus Oratosquilla; species Oratosquilla oratoria. The sequence continues at coordinate 3,028,349 of NC_134818.1, forward strand.
TGGGGAGGGAATGACCGCAGGTTTGTCAGGGAGAATACTGAGAGCCTCACAGTCCCAGTGCCTCCTTCTACCTCCTTCTGTGCCTCCTTCGGGAGTGTGTCAGCTCCCTCCTGCAGAAGTCCGAAGGAGGCACTCCCTTTAATTCTCCTCCTCCTTACTCCTGAGTCTCCTTCCCATCCACCACACAAGCTTCACAGTCCCAATGCCTCCTGCTGCCTCCTTCTGTGCCTCCTTCGGGAGTGTGTGAGCTCCCTCCTGCAGAAGTAAGAGGGAGGTACTCCCTTTAATTCTCCTCCTTACTCTCGAGTCTCCTTCCTATCCACCACACAAGCTTCACAGTCCCAATGCCTCCTGCTGCCTCCTTCTGTGCCTCCTTCGGGAGTGTGTGAGCTCCCTCCTGCAGAAGTAAGAGGGAGGTACTCCCTTTAATTCTCCTCCTTACTCTCGAGTCTCCTTCCTATCCACCACACAAGCTTCACAGTCCCAATGCCTCCTGCTGCCTCCTTCTGTGCCTCCTTCGGGAGTGTGTCAGCTCCCTTCTGCAGAAGTCCGAACGAGGTACTCCCTTTAATTCTCCTCCTTCTTGCCCCCCGAGACTCCTTCCCATCCACCACACCAGCTTCACAGTCACAATGCCTCCTGCTGTCTCCTTCTGTGCCTCCTTCTGTCCCTCCTGCAGATGTACGGAGGAGGTACTCCCTTTAATTCTCCTCCTTCTTGCCCCCCCGAGTCTCCTTCCCACCCACCACACCCGTGCCTTCCTGAGGAGTGCACCGTCAACCGCTCCCGCTCCCGTTCCCGCCACGCCCTTCCCCACCTCCTTCGTCGACGCCTTCTTCAGGAGCCGGCTACTTATGACACACACAACGCATCCTCTTCTTCCTCTCGCAACTCGCTTAAAGAAAACCTAGTCATTCTGACGGGGCGCCCCTAAGCCTACTCGTTCTTTTAGTCTTCCCTCTCTTCTCCTCCTCTCTCTCTTCTCCTCCTCCTCCCTCTCTTCTCCTCCTCCTCCCTCTCTTCTCCTCCTCCTCCCTCTCTTCTCCTCCTCCTCCCTCTCTTCTCCTCCTCCTCCCTCTCTTCTCCTCCTCCTCCCTCTCTTCTCCTCCTCCTCCCTCTCTTCTCCTCCTCCTCCCCTCTTCTCCTCCTCCCTCTCTTCTCCTCCTCCTCCTTCCTCTCTTCTCCTCCTCCCTCTCTTCTTCTCCTCCTCCCTCTCATCCTCTTCATCCTCCTCTTCCAACTTCTCGCCCTTCTCGTTTCTCTCTTCGTTTTCCTCCTCCTAACTTATTTCTTCTCATCGTTTCCTCTTCTCTTCCTCCTCCTCCCCCTAACTCCACCTCTTCTTCCTCCATCTCTTCCCCTAAGCTTCTTACTTCTCCTCCTCCTCTTCCTCCTCTTCCTACCAACCCTGCCCTCCTTCCTACTTCTCTCTATTCCTCTTCCTACCAACCTTGCCCTCCTTCCTACTTCTCTCTATCCTCTTCCTGCTCCTCCTGCTGACCTCTCTCTCCTTTTCCTCCTCCTACTCTCCCTCTTCCTATCACCCCTGCCCTCCTTCCTACTTCTCTCTATCCTCTTTCTGCTCCTCCTGCTGACCTCTCTCTCCTTTTCCTCCTCCTCCTCTTCCTCTTCCTACCACCCCTGCCCTCCTTCCTACTTCTCTCTATCCTCTTCCTGCTCCTCCTGCTGACCTCTCTCTCCTTTTCCTCCTCCTCTTCCTCCTCCTTGCCTCTTCCTCCTGTGCCTCGCTACCACGCACCACCCTCTCCCCTTTGCCAGTTCCCCTTCTGCGTCTTCTTCTCCTATTAGTCCTCCTCCTCTTCCTACTAATCCTATTTCTCCTCCTGCGTTTCGCTCAGCTCGTCACTCCTAACGAAGCAACCTCTTACTCCTCCTCCTCCTCCTCCTCCTCCTCCTCCTCCTCCTCCTCCTCCTCCTCCTTCCTACTACTACTCCTCCTTCCTTCCTTCCTTCCTACTCCTTCTCCTCCGCCCTCCTTCCTACTCCTCCTCCTCCTCCCCCTCCTTCCTACTCTTTCTCCTCCTCCTCCTACTCCTCTCCTTCCTACTCCTTCTTCACCTCCCCTCCTTCCTACTACTCCTTCTCCTCCTCCTCCCCTCCTTCCTACTCCTCCTCTTCCTCCACCTTCCTACTCCTTCTCATATTTTAGTCCTCTTCCTCATCTACTTTCTTCTTTTCTTCCTTTCCCGTTTCCTCCTCCTCATTTTTCCCTCGCCTTTCTGTTCCTATTTTTTTCTTCTCTTATTCATCTTCCTCCTTCTCAGATTCTTTCTGTCTTCCTCATCTTCCTCCTTTTTTTGCTTCCCATTTCTTCATTTTTCTCCTGTTTCTTCGCCTTCTTCCTCCTTTTCTCTTCTCTTTCTTCCTCTTCCTCCTCCTTCCCCTCCTCCTCCTCCTCCTCCCCTTTTCATTCTCCTCCTAATTTCCTCCTCTCCCTCCTCATTTCCTCCTTCCCTCCTCTTCCTTCCCCTTCAGCTGCTTGTTACTTACGTCTTCCCGACACAACCTGACACGATACGACACGAGTACAACTCCTTGGACGTCTCCTCCGGGAGCGTGACAAACAAGACACGTGTCAGCCCCTTCTGACACGACACATCATCGGCTCCAGCGGAATGTGACACCGGGTCTGGTAAGTTCAACGAATATCATATGTGTGACTTGTGTCATACGTTATGTATTATCAGATATGTATTTCGTGTCATAAACCGTGTCTCATGAACCCCGTGACACGTTTTGAATGGTCTCATATACCGTAATATGCTTGTGTGTCGTAACTGTATTTGACACATGTGTCATATCATGATGCCTGTCTAATAAACACTGTGTGCACTGTACAACACGCAATGTGTCATGATTGTGTCATATGCTGCATGTCGTCTGTCATCTGTGTTGTGTCACGTGTCAAGTGTCTTGAAGGACACGTGGATTCCAGTACGTGTGTAAGATCTCCATTATGTGCGATCAATCTCAACTCTACATCTATTGCAGATTCTCTTGAATTTAATCTTTTTTTATTTATCTATTAATGTTTTACCTACTCGCTTTTTTCTTCTACTTTGACGATGACATTCGTCCTATACTAACTTCCTGATATATCTCTCACACTATGACTGGTAACAAATATAATCTGTTATTACCTAACATCAAATGTAATGTTACTCATTTCCACCTGTATCTAAGTCCGTTGTCTTTTATCTTGGTCGCTTAATTACCTCAACAATCATGGATATCCATGTATGTTGCCTGTTTCTTCTTAAGAGTTCTAATCTTTCCCCAAGGGAATAAATTTCATTAAGAAAGTATCGGAAACAAATAATAATAGCAACATTTATTTTTCAAATTAATGGAATTGACCTGCCGTGAGCGAAAGATATTTTTTTTTATTTTCTTATGTTAAAGACGATGATTAACTTTCCTGACCTAACCCAATATAACCTTACTTAGCCTAACCAAACCTAATGTAACTTTACCTAACCTAACTTAACCTGATGTAACTTTACTTAACCTAACCAGACCAAACCTAACCTAAACATAACCTAATGTCACCTTATCTAAACTAATGTAACCTAGCCTAACCTGACGTAACCTTACCTACCTTAACCTACCCTAACCTAATATAACCAAGCCTAACCTAACCTAAGTTAACCTACTGTAACCTTACCTAACCTAACCTAATGTATCCTAACCTAATCTAACCTGATGTAACTTTACCTAACCTAACCTAATGTATCCAAACCGAACCTAACCTAGCCTAACCGAACCTAACCTAGCCAAACCGAACCTAACCTAGCCAAACCGAACCTAACCTAGCCAAACCGAACCTAACTTAAAGTCGCCTTACCTAACCTAACCTAACTTAACCAAAGCTAACCTAATGTAACATAACCTTATGTAACTTTACCTAACCTATCCTAACCTAATTTAAAGTAACCTTACCTTACCTAATCTTACCTTACCTAATCTAACCTAACCAAACCTAACCTAATGTAACCTAACCAAACCTAACCTAATGTAACCTAACCAAACCTAACCTAATGTAACCTAACCTAATGTAACCTAACCAAACCTATCGTAACCTAACTTAATCTAAGACATGCATTATTGTATAGAAGGGTAATGGACGTTCTTTCCCTCGTTTCCTCCTTCTCTTGTGAGCGATCGGAGAGAGTGGGAGTAAGAATGACAAAATAGGACGGCTCGCGACGTATCAACTTCATTAGAAAAAAAAAAAGAGGACGATTTCTTGTCGAAAATAATTACTTTGGGGGGTAAAGACGAAAAAATGCTTAACCTAACTTTGCTTCACACATCAAAAAACATCATGGGCTATCACAAAAAAAAAGCGATAAAAACAAACAAACAAACAAACATGACATCGTTGACGTGGCGCGTGAACCGGAGGAACTCCAAAACCCCGAAGTCTGTAACGGGGGAAGAGAGAGGGAGAAATCTACCTTTACTCTTCCCGAGTTCGAAGTCTGTCCCCAGGGTACTCACACCCTCTCTGTAACAAACTAGGCGCGTGTATGGGCGTATAAGGGCGTAGTTGGGCGCGTGCGTACGAGGGCAGAAGGTCCTCGGAAAGGCCTCGGAGGGTCGTGGAAGGGAAGCCGGGGACTCGGAACGGAATACAAAGGGCCTGATCATACATTCAGCCCCGTCAACACGGCTGAGGACAAACGATTCTAGTCATACAAAACCAAGAGATTACGTCACCGTACCAAAATAGGCAATGTTAAAGATGATAATGCTAATAGTATGAATGATAATGATAATGATAATGATAATCCAGAGAGTACACCATCACAAGAAGGCAATGATAATACCGGTAGTACGAATGATAATGATGATAATGGCAATGATAACAATTATGATAATGGACAAGGGATTGGAGATGGTTAAAAATGGAGAAAAGCCAGGGAGTTGAGCCAGTTTTTATTTGATAATGACACTGCGATTGTGGCAGGATCAGAGTCGGGGATTAAGGAAGTCAGTGACGTAGTTTGTGAAGGTATGCGATAAGAGAAAGTTGAAGGTAAATATGAGTTTAAGTAAGATGATGAAATGTACAAGGGGAGAGGATGGTAGTAAGTTAGAAGTAACTCTTGAAGGAGAGAGGTTGGAGGAAGTGGATAGCTTTAGGTACTTGGGATCGCATGTGGCAGGAAATGGAGGAGTGGAGGTGGAGGTAAATCATAGACTGAGAGAAGCAAGTAAATACATTGGGGGATTAAAAAGTGTAATGAGAAATAGGCATTTAGGAATGGATGCAAAGAAAAGATTATATAAAGGGGTGATTGTGCCAACGGCACTGCATGGAGCAGAGACATGGAATTTAAGAGAGGAAGAGGGGAAAAGTTTAAATGTATTTTGAGATGAAACGTCTGAAAAGCATGGCAGGGGTTACAAAGTTAGATAGAGTGAGAAACAAGGTGAGGAGTAGAGTGGGCGTGGAAAATAGATGGCAGATAGAATTGATGAAACAGTATTGGGATGGTTGGATACACGGAAAGAGTGAGGGAAGAAAGATAAGTAAAAGGAGCGTGGAAGGCAGAGGTGGATGAAGTGAACATGAGGGGACGACCGAGGATGTGATGGATGGATAGAGTGAAGGGGGTGTTGAGCAAGAGAGAAATGTCTGTTGAGCACGGAAGAGAGAAGGCAGGAGATAAGGGTGATTGGAGTGTCTGTGTATACACGATACTGTGATGCAAGGGAGGGGATGAGGGATGGGGGATGGGGGATAGGGAATCAGGGAATGGTTATATGTGAATGATATTTTGATGCAGCCCAAAGGGATTTCTCCCCGTCTTCTGCATGAGGGGACGGAGAAGGGGATCGCCGATTAAGTGAAGCGGCCTTGCTGTGGGTGTGCTGTGTCTTGCTGCATTGCTTCTGATCCAGTGCAGCGGACAGGATACAGGGATGACCCGTCATCCATGAAGAGCTAAGATGAGATGATGATGATGATGATGATAGTAGTAATAACATTGATAGCAATATTAATAATAGTAATATTAAAAATAACAATAATATTAACAATAACAATGATGATCATATTGCTGTGTGTTTCGTTCAATAGAAACCCAAAAACCCCAGAGTAGTCAGCAACAGTTCTTGGTTATTCCCATAGATCTCTATGGAAGGAAACGTTAGACCGCTGCATGTATTGTATTAGTGTGCGTTTTTTTTTTCTTCTTCTTTTTCTTTAACAAATCGCTTAGCGGGAGAGGAAGGGTAACAATCCATAGTTGTAAGCTCACCTTATGTAAAAATCATGACGAAACATATAATCGAAGTTGACCGAATGCCAGCCCCTCTGATCCGCACCTCCAGATAGATGGTGAGGACGAGTTTTTCAAGATGGATGTTGAGGAGACACCCGCGTGGGAGAAGCACCACAAGCAGGTGCTTCATGTTCGTCTCACGAAGTCATAAACAAAATTACCATATAAGGCAATAAACCAAAAGAAGACTTCTCACCTTTGTTAGCAAAGGTTGACCAAGGTGCTGTTCACCCGTTAACTTCGTACAAAGGAGTGAATGAGCCTGTAAGGAACAGGGCAACAGCATACGTAGGCGACCGGGCCTTTGTATGACACACTCCTTGGTTCTATGAAAAAGGGACGGGGAGTGGATATTGGCGTACAAAGGATGGATATGGGAGTATAAAGGGTGAGCGTAGGCGAGTGCGGGGCAGGTGTGGACCTACAAAGGCAGATTAAGGCACAAAGGGATGAACTGATGTGAGAATTTATGTTAATGTTTAGAAGCTTTGCGCAAATCTCCCTTCCTCCTTTTATTTGTACGTGCATGTGCGTACGTGTGTGTGTGTGTGTGTGTGTGTGTGTGTGTGTGTGTGTGTGTGTGTGTGTGTGTGTGTGTGTGTGTGTGTGTGTGTGTGTGTGTGTGTGTGTGTGTGTGTGTGAGCGTGTGTACATATTTGTATATGTTTTTCTGCATGTTTGCAGGTGTGTTTTTGTAGGTGTGTGTGCTTGTATATACGTCTGTGTTTGCGTGCGTGTGTTTGCATGTCCATG
>NC_134818.1:3040412-3042912 GCF_046742065.1 Oratosquilla oratoria
GATCTCGATTGAGAGGATTACGAGAGGAACAGAGGAAGTAATTGGTGAGGAACAGTGTGGATTTAGGACGGGTAGAGGTTGTGTAGATCAGATTTTTGTGGTAAGACAGATATGTGAGAAAGCTATAGGAAAGGGGAAGGATGTTTTTTGGGCCTTTATGGACCTGGAAAAGGCTTAAGACAGGGTATACAGAAGGCACTGTGGGAGGTTTTGCGGATATACGGGATAGGAGGAAAGCTTCTCGGAGCTGTCAAGAGTTTTTATGAAAGTAGTAGAGCTTGTGTCAGGATTAGAAATGAAGAGAGTGAGTGGTTCGAGGTAAAGGGGGGACTTCGTCAAGGATGCGTTATGTCGCCCTGGCTGTTCAACTTATACATGGATGGGGTAGTGCGAGAGGTAAATGCAAGAGTAGTGGGTCAGGGATTGGAGATGGTTAAGGAAAATGGAGAAAAGTGGGAGGTGAGCCAGCTGTTGTTTGCAGGATCGGAGGAGGGATTGAGGAAGTTGGTGACAGAGTTTGGGAGAGTGTGTGATAGAAGAAAGCTGAAGATAAATATGGGTAAAAGTAAGGTGATGAGATGTACAAGGGGTGAAAGTGGCAGTAGTTTGGAAGTGAACATTAAGGAGAGCGACTGGAGGAAGTGGATAGTTTTAGATACTTGGGTGCAAATGTGGCAGGAAAAGGTGGAGTGAAAGTGGAGGTAGAATGTAGATTGAAAGAAGCGAGTAAATGCCTTGGTGGATTAAAAAGTGTAATGAGGAATAGAAATTTGGGAATGGATGCTAAGAGGAGACTATATGAAGGAGTGATTGTGCCAACAGCACTGTATGGGGCAGAAACATGGAACATAAGAGAGGAAGAGAGAAGGAGTTTGAATGTGTTTGAGATGAGGTGTCTGAGAAGTATGATGGGGGTTACTAGGCTAGATAGAATGAGAAATGAGGTAAGGAGAAGAACGGGGGTGGAAAGGGGGTTGGGAGATAGGGTTGATGAAAGAGTATTAGGATGGTTTAGACACATGGAAGGAATGAGTGAAGAAAGACTAGTAAAAGAGATATGGAAGGCAGATGTGGAGGGAGTGAACATGAGGGGACGTCCTAGGATAAGGTGGATGGATGGGGTGAAGGGGGCTTTGGGGAAGAGGGGAATGTCTGTTGAGGAAGGACGGGAGAGGACAGAAGACAGGGGTGAATGGAGAATGGTTGTATAGGGATGATGTTGTGATGCATGAGGTGGAATGGAATGGATGGGGGGGATGGGGGGTGAGGTAGTATGTGTGAGCAAAATTTGACGCAGCCCGAAGGGATTTCTCCCCGTCTTCTCCTTTATGCATGGGGGGACTGAGAGGGAGGGTCGCCGATTTAATGAAGCGGCCTTGCTGTGGATGTGCTGTGTCTTACGACACTGCTTCTGACCCAGGGCAGTGGACAAGGTGCAGGGATGACCCGTCATCCAGGAGGTGCTAAGATAAGAGGGAGGGTGGAGGGGTGTGGAGTGTATTCAGGGATGGAATAGGTGGGAATGATTTTATGCCTTTTCCTTTTTGGCTACCTCCCTTATAAGGGGGAAAACCTTGGTATATATATATATATATATATATATATATATATATATATATATATATATGTGTGTGTGTGTGTGTGTGTGTGTGTGTGTGTGTGTGTGTGTGTGTGTGTGTGTGTGTGTGTGTGTGTGTGTGTGTGTGTGTGTGTGTGTGTGTGTGTGTGTGTAATTCACCACGGTCTTGTATCACGTGTTGGACTCGTCATCGACAGCTATTACCCTCCCGGGTGAGAGCTCAGAGCTCATATATGACCGATCTATGGGTAATGTTGTGACCTTACACGTACACACACACCCAATTCCCCGCCCAGGAGAGTTAGAGTAACGACTCATAGTGCAGCGATATTGAAATTATTTCAGCTCTGGGCGGTATTCAAACTCAGATACTATGTGTGTGTGTGTGTGTGTGTGTGTGTGTGTGTGTGTGTGTGTGTGTGTGTGTGTGTGTGTGTGTGTGTGTGTGTGTGTGTGTGTGTGTGTAGTTTGCCTGAGATACCTTCCATAGACCTCCAAGTGGGCCCTTTTCCCTTGGTAAAAACAGAAACTCACGTCAGAGCATCAGACAGTAGTGGAAATGTCTTCAGAAAATCGACCAAAATCGCTTAATGTCTCTCTCTCTCTCTCTCTCTCTCTCTCTCTCTCTTAAAAAAAAACAAAAAAAAAAAAACCCATATACATATATATATATATATATATATATATATATATATATATATATATATATATATATATATATATATATATATATATAATCTACAAGGAAAAAAACTCTCTAGAATTAAAATCTGCAGTATCACCTAAATAGTTACTAAGAATAAGCCATCTTATCGGGGGAAGACATTTATAAGAAGCGGTCTGGGAAAAATATGCGCATTAATTCATACATTTCCTTTTAAGTGGCTACTCTACGGCTGCGAGAGTCGAGGTCTTAAATAT
>NC_134818.1:3052912-3097912 GCF_046742065.1 Oratosquilla oratoria
ACGGCTAATTCGGCGTCGCGAAGCCGCCCGCATTTTTAAAGGTGCCCGCCGGCTCCCGTGGCCGGCGGGCCGGCACGCCCATCTCTGGGACTCCAACACTCTCTCTCCCTTCCCCCCACCCCGCCCACCTCCGTCCTCCCTTTCCCCGGCTCCCTCCCGCCCACCCTCCCCGGGACTGCGGTATCTGGTCCTCGTGCCTTCCCATCATGGAGTGGGGGCGTACGGAAAGAAGAAGAAGAATTTCTTTTCTGATTATTCCCTTGACTGGGACTCTTCAAAATTAAGAAATCCCCCGAATTCTGGAAGATCCAGACACCAGAAGCTCTTTCTTAATTTTTTTTTTTAATTTTCGAAAGGCGTATTGCAGAGTTCTTCATTTTAGAGATTACAAATCAAGAAATCTGTATTTGGACATAATCTGACGTTTCTTTAGTTACAATTAAACTTACACAATGTTATAAGTTATTCCATGTCCACCTGATAACTAGTTAGACAACATTTAACTTTCTCCAAAATTTCAGTGGACAAAAGGGATTCCGACAGCCAAATGGCGAAATCCTGATAAGATAATAAAACCTGTTTCATACACCTGTATACTAAGATTAAGAAGAAAAAATACTTGACCATTCAAAAAGCACACATTGCTCTCCAAACTGAATAAAATCGTCTGACTAGAGCAAGAATAAAGATAAAAGTCAGTTGGGTGTACTAGAGGAAACATAATGGTGTGGTGCCAGGGACGGTGGAAAGAAAAATACTAGCAGGTACAAAAGAGGTACAAGAATGGAGTTAATACAATTCTTTACCCTAGGTCTTAAGATCAAGTTATCGCTGAGAAGATGTCTGCTTCATCGCGGCTTATGTCTTACGTTTCACCGCAGTGCCTTTGTCTGGGATGATGCATATGGCGATCTGCCTGTGGTCTGTCTCGGCAGCTTCTGACATAAAGATAAAACGTCGAATTGCGTAGAAAAGTGTGGCACCTTTCGTTGTCGACCGTTTCTCCGGATTTCGAGTCAAGAAGATTACAAAAGAACTGCAACAGCAAAATCTACCGACAGGCCGCACCTTTCGTTGTCGACTGTTTCAAGAACATTACAGAACAACTACAACGTCAAAGCCTACCGACAGGCCGCACATTTCGTTGTCGACTGCTTCAAGAACATTACAGAAGAACTACAGCATCAAAGCCTACCGACAGGCTGCATGTTTCGTTGTCGACTGTTTTAAGAACATTACAGAACAACTAAAACAACAAAGCGCAGCAACAGTCCGCAACTTTCACTGTCGACTGTTTCAAGAACATTACAGAAGAACTACAACAGCAAAATCTACCGACAGGCCGCACCTTTCGTTGTCGACCGTTTCAAGAACATTATAGAAGAACTACAACAGCAAAGCCTACCAACAGGCCTTTCATTCCATAACGAGTCTGGATGCATGAAGCGCAGTAAACAAAAGAAATAAGCAAATACTGGACGCGAACGCTGGCGAACAAGCAAAGCAAGTAACCAGATGAAAGACATTAAAACATTATGCCAATTAAGAGTTTATCCATTTGAATCACAAAACTCTCAACTGCACCTCACGAGATCGTCTTCGCAGAAAGTTTTGTTTCTTTTGGTCGAAACAGGTAAACATTAAATGAAGTGTTGCGACGGAATCTTAGACAAGTGTGTTTGAAAGACAATGAAAATACACATTATATTGCTTTGATTATGTTTGAAGTAAATCAGTGGCCATTTACTCTTGCAAACTTCTTTGAATCACGGATTTTGTTAGTGATTAAACACACACACACACACACACACACACACACACACACACACACACACACACACACACACACACACACACACACACACACACACACACACACACACACACACACACACACACACACACACACACACACACACACACACACACACGCACACACACGCACACACACACACGCACACACACACACACCTCGTGGCGCAGTGATAGCGATATCGGCCGCCACTACGGAGGTCCGGGTTCGAATCCTGTACAGGGCTGAAATAATTTCAGTATCGCTGCGCTGCGAGTCGTTACTCCAAATCTCGTGGGCGGGGAGTTGGGGGAGGGTGCCTGTGTAAGGCCACATTATTACCCATAGATCGGCCATATATGAGCTCTGAGCTCTCTTCCGGGAGGACAATAGCTGTCGATCACGAGTCCAACACGTGATCCAAGATCATGGTGAATCACACACACGCACGCAAGCATACGCACACACACACACACACACACACACACACACACACACACACACACACACACACACACACACACACACACACACACACACATTGATATAATCGAGCATTCACACTGTTGGAGTTGGGAGGGGCTTTTGACCAAGAATCGAAGACTCTTCCCTTCCGGTTCACGTCATCGATCGACCACGATCTTCGAAGTTCCCTCCGTGCGGGTCCTTCGAGTTCGTCTCCCCCCTCGAAGTCTCTTCGCCGTCGACCGTCCGGGTCGTCCTCGTAAGGGAACCCTGACGAATTCCGACGAGGGTGAGTTGATGGAGGGCGAGCTTAAGGTCGGGCACCACCACGAAATAAGGAGGTGTCTGTCCGGAGAGCCCTTCTTCCTGTCCGTGCCTCCTTCGGGCGTCCTCGATGGTTCCTCGATGGTTCCTCGATGGTTCCTCGAGGGTTCTTCGAGATCTTTCCGAAGAGTCGGATTCACCAGAGACGTAGACATGCTCAAGGACGCGATCTTCAGGCATAAGATCAAGTATCATCAACCCATGCCCTTGAGTAGTTGATACTTCAGCCCTCATCCATTCATCATCCCACTCCCATCCAATGGGAAGTGAGAAGCCCCTAGTATGGCAAAACCCTTTCAGTTGTTGCAAACCGCTGTTTCTTTTATTTTTCTAGCCCGACGATGGTTCACCTCCCCGCCTGGCCAGGGCTTTCGAGACCCAACGCAGCAAGCCCGCAGCGAGAGTCTCGGGACTCGAACTCATGACCCCTGAGCAACCACACGGCCTATGGAGAGGATACTCTGAAGCCTTTATACATCACAACTGCCACTTTATCTATAAGTATAACAGCATAACTACAGTATGGGGCTATTCGACGACGAGGGCGTATGTGACCGTAGCTAGGAGCCTCCTGGCGTGAGCCCCTCGTTTTTTTTTACTTCGGGAGCGGAGAGACTCCTCCCGAGGGAGAAGTCCCGCCCCTGCGTTCCCCGACTCCATTTCGAATGCGCGGTCCCACGCCGCTGGGGCCGCGAGAGCTCGCGCGATCTGCATTCTTCAGAGTGTGAGGACCAATTCTTTGCAGCTCTGTTCGCCCCCCCCCCCGGGAACAAGCCACCTCAACTCTCTCCCTCAACCTCCACTTCCCTCTCTTTCCCTTCCCGTTTCTTCCTCCACCTTCCAAGCCACCTCAACTCCTTCCCTCAACTCACTCCCTCAACCTCCACTTCCCACTCCTTCCCTTCCTGCTTCTTCCTCTCCCTTTCAAGCCACCTCAACCCTCTCCCTCAACCTCCACTTCCCTCTCTTTGCCTTTCCGTTTCTTCCTCCACCTTCCAAGCCACCTCAACTCCTTCCCTCACCTCACTCCCTCACCTCACTCCCTCAACCTCCACTTCCCTCTCCTTCCCTTCCTGCTTCTTCCTCTCCCTTTCAAGCCACCTCAACTTCCTTCCTCAATCTCCACTTTCCTCTCTTTGCCTTTCCGTTTCTTCCTCCACCTTCCAAGCCACCTCAACTCCTTCCCTCAACCTCCACTTCCCTCTCCTTCCCTTCCTGCTTCTTCCTCTCCCTTTCAAGCCACCTCAACTCTCTCCCTCAACATCCACTTTCCTCTCTTTGCCTTTCCGTTTCTTCCTCCACCTTCCAAGCCACCTCAACTCCTTCCCTCAACTCCCTCCCTCAACCTCCACTTCCCTCTCCTTCCCTTCCTGCTTCTTCCTCTCCCTTTCAAGCCACCTCAACTCCCCTCCCTCAACCTCCACTTTCCTCTCTTTGCCTTCCCGATTCTTTCTCCACCTCAACTCCCTCCCTCAACCTCCACTTCCCTCTCTTTTCCTTCCCTCTTCTTCCTCCCTCTTCCAAGCCACCTCAACTTCCTTCCTCAACCTCCACTTCCCTCTCTTTCCCTTTCCGCTTCTTCCTTCCTCTTCCCTGTTTTTCCTCCTACCCTCGTTTACCTTCTATTTATTTATTTCTCTCTCTCAAACGCTTCCCTTTCTCTTCCATTCTCTTCCCTTTATTTTCTCCTACCCTCTCTTACCTTCTCCTTGTCTCTTTCTCTCTCAAACTCTCACTTTTCTCTTCTATTCCTCCCCACAATCCAACTACTTCCTTCCTCTCTCTTACCTTCTCCTTGTCTCTTTCTCTCTCAAACTCTCACTTTTCTCTTCTATTCTCTTCCCTTTATTTTTTCTTGCCCTCTCTTACCTTCTCCTTGTCTCTTTCTCTCTCAAACTCTCACTTTTCTCTTCTATTCCTCCCCACAATCCAACTACTTCCTTCCTCTCTCTTACCTTCTCCTTGTCTCTTTCTCTCTCAAACTCTCACTTTTCTCTTCTATTCCTCCCCACAACCCAACTACTTCCTTCCTCTCTCTTCTCTTCTCTTCTCTTTCTTTCTCTCTCATACGCTCCCTTTTCTCTTCTATTCCTCCCCTCAACCCAACTACTTCCTTCCTCTCTCTTCTCTTCTCTTTCTTTCTCTCTCATACGCTCCCTTTTCTCTTCTATTCCTTCCCACAACCCAACTACTCTCTTCCTCTCTCTTCTCTTCTCTTCTCCTCTCTTTCTTTCTCTTTCATACGCTCCCTTTCCTCTCCTATTCCTCCCCACAACCCAACTACTCTCTTCCTCTCTTTCCTCTTCTCTTCTCTTGTCTCTCTTTCTCATACGCTCCCTTTTCTCTTCTATTCCTTCCCACAACCCAACTACTCTCTTCCTCTCTCTTCTCTTCTCTTCTCCCCTCTTTCTTTCTCTTTCATACGCTCCCTTTCCTCTCCTATTCCTCCCCACAACCCAACTACTCTCTTCTCCTCTCTTTCTTTCTCTTTCATACGCTCCCTTTTCTCTCCTATTCCTCCCCACAACCCAACTACTCTCTTCCTCTCTTTCCTCTTCTCTTCTCTTTTTCCATTCCCGTTTTTCCCCTCTCTCTTCTCGTTTCCCTTTTTTCTCCACTCTCCTCCACCATTTTCTCTCTTCACTTCTTTCCTTTACCTTCCTTTATATTATCTTCCTTCCTCTCTTCCATCTTCCTTACTTTTCTCCTCCTTATAACTCCCTTCCTATTCTTTCCACCTTCCTATCCTCCCCTACCATCCCTCCTCTTCTTTAACACTCTCTTCGCCTCTTTATGTCTCTCTTTTCCTCTCCTCCCTCCACCTCTTTTTATTTCACTCCTTTTTGTCCTTTCTCATCCTTTCCTCCTCCCTATCCTCATCCTCTCTTCCTTCCTATCCTCCCCTACCATCCCTCTCCTTCTTTTACACTCTTCTCGCCTCTTTATTTCTCTCTTTTCCTCTCCTCCCTCCACTTCCTTTCATTTTTCTCTTTTTTCTTTCTTCTCATCCTCTCTTCCTCCCTATCCTCCCCTACCATCCCTATCCTTCTTTTACACTCTTCTCGCCTCTTTATTTCTCTCTTTTCCTCTCCTCCCTCCACTTCCTTTCATTTTTCTCTTTTTTCTTTCTTCTCATCCTCTCTTCCTCCCTATCCTCCCCTACCATCCCTATCCTTCTTTTACACTCTTCTCGCCTCTTTATTTCTCTCTTTTCCTCTCCTCCCTCCACCTCTTTTCATTTCACTCTTTTTTGTCCTTTCTCATCCTCTCTTCCTCCCTATCCTCCCCTACCATCCCTATCCTTCTTTTACACTCTTCTCGCCTCTTTATTTCTCTCTTTTCCTCTCCTCCCTCCACCTCTTTTCATTTCACTCTTTTTTGTCCTTTCTCATCCTCTCTTCCTCCCTATCCTCCCCTACCATCCCTCTCCTTCTTTTACACTCTTCTCGCCTCTTTATTTCTCTCTTTTCCTCTCCTCCCTCCACCTCCTTTCATTTCACTCTTTTTTCTTCCTTCTCATCCTCTCTCCCGTTCCCTCTCTTTTATTCTCTCTCACCCTCCATTCACCAAACTCCCACTCCATCACTACCTCCACTCCCTCCTGAGAGTGCCCACCATCTCCGAACCACGAATTGGAGTGCGGATCCGTCTCACTCCATTCTTGGAGTGGAGGGGAGTTGCATGGCTGCCGGGAGTGCCGCACTTCCCCTCCATTTCCCTCCCTTCCTCCATTTCCTCCATCCGCTTCTCTTTTACTACCCTCTTTCCTTCAAGAACCACCTCCTTCTCTCTCTCTCTCTCTCTCTCTCTCTCTCTCTCTCTCTCTCTCTCTCTCTCTCTCTCTCTCTCTCTTTCTTTCTCTATCTATCTCTCTTTATCTATCTCTCTCTCCCTATCTCTCTCTCCGTGTCTTTCATTTCTATCTCTCTCTCTCTCTCTCTATCTCTCTCTTCATCTCTTTCTTTCCATCTCTCTCTCTCTCTCTTTCTCCATCTCTTTCTTTCCATCTCTCTCTCTCTCTCTCTCTCTCTCTCTCTCTCTCTCTCTCTCTCTCTTTTTTTTTTTCCTTTCTCTCTCTCCCCCTCTCTCCCCTCTCTCTCTCTCTCTCTCTCTCTCTCTCTCTCTCTCTCTCTCTCTCTCTCTCTCTCTCTCTCTCTCTCTCTCTCTCTCTCTCTCTTTTCATTCCTTTTCTCTCCTCCGTTTACTTCTTCCTGTCCTTCCAATTTTGTCTTCCCTTCATCCTTCACTTTATTTATTTCTGTAATATTTCTCACAGTTAATACTCCTCTTCATTATTTTTCCCCTCCCTTTCTTTCTTGCTCCTTCTACCTCTCCATTATCTTTCTCTCTCTCTCTCTCTCTCTCTCTCTCTCTCTCTCTCTCTCTCTCTCTCTCTCTCTCTCTCTCTCTCTCTCTATCTTATTTCCCCTTCTTCTCTTCTTTCGCCTCTTCTATGTGTTCCTACAGCCCAGGAGCGCACCCTTCAGATGAATAAAATTGTCTGACATTAACCAGAACCAAGACATACATCCACAGGTCAGCCTTCGGTATTCCCGAGGATTCCATTTGATTTAATAAAATCACTTGACGGCAGTAAGATTAAGCACATGATAGGTGGTAATGGACATGGAACTGTCTAGTGTAGGCCCTATGGTCTCATGCGATCTCCTTTATTTTCATGTTCTTATACATGTCGAGTGTACTCAAAATATTAATGGCGATAGTTTTAACCCCCTTTGTCTTGTGGGGAAGGTTTCCCCTCAGCTGAATAAAATCGTCTGGCGACAGAGTGGATGTACAGGGGTATATGGCATGCAATGTGGTCCAAATACTATCAAACTGGCGTTAATCAGAATGAAATCAATAAAGTTTGCCACTGGTCTGAAGAGATTATTCCTGTCTCCTTTCCACCATCTTCCTTTCTTCTAATTCCTCTTCCTCCTCCTATTCCTCAACCTCCTCTGCCTCCACCTCCTCCTCATACTCCTCCTCCTCCTCTTTCTAAAATCCTTCTCTCTTCTCTCCAGCTCTTTTCTATCTCCTCCTTTCACCTTTCTCTTTAATCTCCATTTCTTCATCCAGTCCCTTTCTCTCCTTCCATCCTTTTCACTTGTCTAATTTCTACCCTTTTCCAAATCTTCCTTCCATCTTTCTCTTTCTTCTCCCCTCCCTTCCTACTCCCTTCTCCCCTTCCATACCTCGTCTCTCTCTTTCCTCACATCTCCCCCTTCCCTTCCCCTTTCCCTTCCCTTCCCCTTTCCCTTCCCTTTCCCTTCCCCACGGCTTTCCTCTTTCAAGTTTACCTACAGCAAACTTCTGCTGTTCCATTTACCTTTTCCTTTCTCTTTTTTATACATTCCCTTTTCCCTTCATCTTCTTCACTTTCTTCTTCTTCTTCTTCTTCTTCTTCGCGTTCTTCTTCTTCTTCGCGTTCTTCTTCTTCTTCGCGTTCTTCTTCTTCTTCTTCGCGTTCTTCTTCTTCTTCGCGTTCTTCTTCTTCTTCTTCTTCGCGTTCTTCTTCTTCTTCTTCGCGTTCTTCTTCTTCTTCTTCGCGTTCTTCTTCTTCTTCTTCTTCTTCTTCGCGTTCTTCTTCGCGTTCTTCTTCTTCACGTTCTTCTTCTTCTTCTTCTTCTTCTTCGCGTTCTTCTTCTTCGCGTTCTTC
The DNA here is from genome assembly GCF_046742065.1 of Oratosquilla oratoria. Classification (NCBI taxonomy): domain Eukaryota; kingdom Metazoa; phylum Arthropoda; class Malacostraca; order Stomatopoda; family Squillidae; genus Oratosquilla; species Oratosquilla oratoria. The sequence goes on from NC_134818.1 coordinate 3,061,156, forward strand.
TTCTTCTTCTTCTTCGCGTTCTTCTTCTTCTTCTTCGCGTTCTTCTTCTTCTTCTTCGCGTTCTTCTTCTTCTTCTTCGCGTTCTTCTTCTTCTTCTTCGCGTTCTTCGCGTTCTTCTTCTTCGCGTTCTTCTTCTTCTTCGCGTTCTTCTTCTTCTTCTTCGCGTTCTTCTTCTTCGCGTTCTTCTTCTTCGCGTTCTTCTTCTTCTTCGCGTTCTTCTTCTTCTTCGCGTTCTTCTTCTTCTTCGCGTTCTTCTTCTTCTTCGCGTTCTTCTTCTTCTTCGCGTTCTTCTTCTTCGCGTTCTTCTTCTTCTTTGCGTTCTTCTTCTTCTTTGCGTTCTTCTTCTTCGCGTTCTTCTTCTTCTTCTTCTTCTTCTTCTTTGCGTTCTTCTTCTTCTTCTTCGCGTTCTTCTTCTTCTTCTTCGCGTTCTTCTTCTTCTTCTTCGCGTTCTTCTTCTTCTTCGCGTTCTTCTTCTTCTTCTTCGCGTTCTTCTTCTTCTTCGCGTTCTTCTTCTTCTTCTTCGCGTTCTTCTTCTTCTTCGCGTTCTTCTTCTTCTTCTTCGCGTTCTTATTCTTCTTCTTCGCGTTCGTCTTCTTCTTCGCGTTCGTCTTCTTCGTCTTCCCTTTTCTCTTCACTTCCTTTACTCTCCCCTCCCTACCTTCTTCATCCCTCCATTTCCCTTAAATTTTCTTCCCTCACTCTCCTTTATCTTCCCTTTCCTCCTCTCTCCTTATTTCCCTTTTCTTTCTACTACTTCTCCTTGTTTCTCTCCTCCCTTTTCCTCCTTTCCATGTCCTCCCTAAAACCCTCTCCCTCCTCGTCCCTCCATTTCCTTTAAATTTTCTTCCCTCACTCTCCTTTATCTTCCCTTTCCTCCTCTCTCCTTATTTCCCTTTTCTTTCTACTACTTCTCCTTGTTTCTCTCCTCCCTTTTCCTCCTTTCCATGTCCTCCCTAAAACCCTCTCCCTCCTCGTCCCTCCCTCCTTTATCCTTCCTTCTCCCAATTCCTCTTCCTTTTCATCTTCTGCATCCCAGACTCTCATTTTTGTCTTCCCACCTCCTTCTTCCTCTTCCTTCTTCGCTTCTTCCTCATCTCTCTTCCACTTCCCTCTCTCTTCCTCCCTCGTCTCTCTTCCACCTCCCTTCTCTTCCTTCCTCTCTCTTCCTCCCTCTCTCTTCCTCCCCCGTCTCTCTTCCACCTCCCTCTCTCTTCCTCCCTCGTCTCTCTTCCACCTCTCTCTTCCACCTCCCTCTGTCTTCCTCCCTCGTCTCTCCTCCACCTCTCTCTTCCACCTCCCTCTCTCTTCCTCCCTCGTCTCTCTTCCACGTCCGTTCTATTCCTTGTTCCAGTGTTACAACTATGATCTTTACCAGTTCCCACAAACGAGTGAGATTTTTTCCCACAAAATTCCCACAAGGAAATCTGGAGTTTCCACGTATTTCCCCACAAAAAGAAGGAATTATTACATACACAAATAAGTTCATTGTAACTTATAATTCTTCAAATTCTGCATATAATTCTTCAAATTTCTCAGACACAATTTTGTGGAAAACTCCCACAAAATGGCACCAATGCCTCACTCCCCTCGTCCATCTTGTTCCCTTTTTCCATCCCTACTCCCCCTACTCCTCTCTCACATTCCTACTCCCACTCCTATACCTCATCACTATCTCCCAGTCCCTTCACTATCACTCCCACTAACACTCCCACTCCCTTACTTCTATTCCCACTCCCACTCCCAGTTCTCACGCCAACTCCTGATCTCAATCTTATGCCAACTCCCACTTCTAGACCTACTCCTATTTTCATTTCTTCTGCCACTCCCCTCATTCCCACTCCCAGTTCTCACGTCAACTCCTGATCTCACTCTTATGCCAACTCCCACTTCTAGACCTACTCCTATTTTCATTTCTTCTGCCACTCCCCTCACTCCCACTCCCAGTTCTCACGTCAACTCCTGATTTCACTCTTATGCCAACTCCCACTTCTAGACCTACTTCTATTTTCATTTCTTCTGCCACTCCCCTCACTCCCACTCCCAGTTCGTTACTCCCACAGCACGGGACACCAATCAGTCCTCGTGTGTAAACATTTTCTCCCGAGTTTTCTTTCGTGTCCTCCATTTGTTTCTCTCCCTCTCCTCCTTCCTCACTCACTTCCTCCTCCTCCTCCCTTTCCCTCCTCTTCTCTTCCCTCCCTCTGCATTTTTCTTCTTTCTTCCTCCTCCTCCTCACTTTTCCTCTCTCTGTCTTTTTCCTCTTTCTTCCTCTTCCTCCCTTTCCCTCCTCTTCTCCCCCTCTCCTCCTTCCTCATCCACTTCATATCCTCCCTTTCCCTCCTCTTCTCTTCCCTCCCTCTGCCTCCTTCCTCTTTCTTCCTCCTTTCCCCTTTCCCTCCCTCCCCATCCTCTGCCTCCCTCCTCTTTCTTCCTCCTCCCTTTCCCTCTTCTCTTCTCTCCCTCTGCCTTTTTCCTCTTTTTCCTCCTCCTCCCTTTCCCTCCTTTCCTCTTCCCTCCCTCTGCCTTTTTCTTCATTCTTCCTCCTCCTCCTCCTCCTCCTTTTCCCTCCTCTTCTTTTCCCTCCCTCTGCCTTTTCCCTCTTTCTTTCTCCTCTTCCCTTTTCCTCCTTTCCCCTTTCCCTCCCTCCCCATCCTCTGCCTTTTTCCTCTTTTTCCTCCTCCTCCCTTTCCCTCCTTTCCTCTTCCCTCCCTCTGCCTTTTTCTTCATTCTTCCTCCTCCTCCTCCTCCTCCTTTTCCCTCCTCTTCTTTTCCCTCCCTCCCCATCCTCTACCTCCTTCCTCTTTCTTCCTCCTCCTCCCCTTTCTGCCTTTTTCTCTTCCCGTATCCTTCCTCCCTCTCACCTCCCTCTTCTTCCTTTCCTTCCTCCCCATCTTCTCCCTACCTCCTCCTCGTTTTATTTAATATTTTTCTTCTCCTTATTTGACCTCCTCCACCCTCTAATCTCCTCCCCTTATACCCTATCACCCCTTCTCTCCCCTCCCCTCTCTTCCCCCCCTTTTTCTCCTCACCACCCTTCCCTCCTCCTCCTCCTTCTCCTCTACTCCTCTCCTCCATCACTTCCCTCCTCTCCTCCATCCTCCTCCTCCTCCTCTTCCTCCCCTCCACGTTATTTCTCTCCTTCCCTCCGCCTTTTATCCCCCTTCCCTGCCTCCCCTAAACCTCCTCCATATCCTCCCTTTCCTCCCTTCCCCTCCTCTCCCTCTTTCTTCACTCCTTTATCACCTCATTTATTCCCCCCCACTCTCATCACCCACTAATTCTCTCCCTCCCCTCCCCCCTATCCCCCCTGCCCATCCCTCCTAATACCTCTTTATCCTCCTCTCTTTACCTCCTATTTCCCCTTTTCGCTAACTCCCCCTCACCCCGCTCTCCCACTCCCTCCACCTCATGGGTCTATTTTCCAGGCACCTTTTTTTATCATTCTTGTATCTTGAAGAATAAGAACATATATGAACATAAGAATAAAGGAGACTGCAAGAGACCATAAGGCCTACACTAGGCAGCTCCATATCCATCACCACCTGTTATCACCGTCCATAAAGTTGTCTAACCCTTCCTTAAAACAACTGATAGTTTCAGCGCTCACTACATGGTTACTAAGTCTATTCCATTCGTTGACCACCCTATTAGTAAACCAATTCTTACCTATTTCCTTCTTAAATCTAAATGTGTCCAGTTTAAACCCATTACTGCGGGTCCTGCGCTGTTGTTTTAATATGATGACCTTGTTTGCGTCACCCTTGTTAAAGTCTTTGATCCACTTGAACACCTCTATTAGATCACCCCGGAATCTGCGTCTCTTCAGAGAGAATGGGCGACACTTATCATTCAATTAATATTGTCGCCAAATTATTTCATACATTAACGTGGGTTCCTTTCGGACCGAGTTTTTGCTAGCGACAGGAGATTCTATTCATCAGAGGCATCGTGGACCCAGGATGAATGAAGGTCGTAAACGATCGAGACCCCACCCGGTACCTTGGCCGTCCCTCCCCTGAATAAAATCGAATGTCTCTTGCATGAACAAGATCTTTAAAGTGCGTTGTCCTATTTAAGAAGGCAAGATGGGTTTATCGTTTTTGATCTTTGATTCTCTCTCTCTCTCTCTCTCTCTCTCTCTCTCTCTCTCTCTCTCTCTCTCTCTCTCTCTCTCTCTCTCTCTCTCTCTCTCTCTCTCTTTCTCTCTCTCTCTTCCGAAGCCTCTCTCTATCTCTCTCTCGCTCTTCCTATTCTTTCTCCTGCCTCCAAATTATTCTGTCTCCTACCTATCCTGTCTCTTTGTCAGCTTATTTTGTTTGTATTTTCTCTCAGGTTTCTGTCTTATGTTCCTATCACATTGTGAGAATATCTCTGATTCATCTCTTTTTATTTTTCTTTCCTTTCCAACCAAGTTCTTATTATTTATATTTCCCTTAGTTACACTCTTTATACTTTCTGTGTTTCTTTCTCCTCCATTCCCTTCTTTGTCATCGTCTCTCTTCTCTCTCTTTTATTCGTCTTCCTTCCACACCTTCCCTACTCCACCTTCTCTCTTCTTGAATCTCTCTCTCTTCCCTTCTCTCTTTTCTCTTCAATTATCTCCCCCTTCTCCCTTCTCTGTCTCCCTTTCCTCTTCCAACGTCCTCCTCCTCTCCTCTACTACACCTTCTCCTCCTCTCTTCCCCTCTCCACTTTGACCCCTCTTTTTATCTTCCTCTCTTCGTCCTCTTTTCTTCGTTTCAAAACTCCTTCCCCATCGCCACCTCCATTTCCTTCTTTCTCACGCTTCTTTCCCCTCTTCCTCTTCCCGTTTTCTCCCCTCACTCCTTCCCTTTTCTTCTCCTACCTTTGCCTCTCCCCTCCTTTCTTCCCCTCATTCTCGTTACCTCATATTTCCCCTCACTCCTTCTCGTTTTCCTTCCCCTTCCTACCCCTCACTTCCCTTTTTCTCTCCTCATTTTCTTTCTCGTCCTTTTATTTTTTCTCTTTTCTTCTCCTACCTTTGCCTCTCCCCTCCTTTCTTCCCCTCACTCTCGTTACCTCATATTTCCCCTCACTCCTCGTTTTCCTTCCCCTTCCTACCCCTCACTTCCCTTTCTCCTCATTTTCTCTCTCGTCCTTTTATTTTTCCTCTTTTCTTCCTCTCCTCTCCCCTCCTTTCTTCCCCTTACCCTCGTTACCTCATATTTCCCTCACTCCTCGTTTTCCTTCCCCTTCCTACCCCTCACTTCCCTTTCTCTCTCTTCGTTTTCTCTCTCGTCCTTTTATTTTTTCTCTTTTCTTCCCCTCATCTCCCCTCCTTTCTTCCCCTTACTCTCGTAACCTCATATTTCCCCTCACTCCTCCTCCTTTTCCTTCCCCTTCCTACCCCTCACTTCCCTTTCTCTCTCATTTTCTCTCTCGTCCTTTTATTTTTTTCTCTTTTCCCCATCTCCTCTCCCCTCATCTCCCCTCCTTTCTTCCCCTTACTCTCGTAACCTCATATTTCCCCTCACTCCACGTTTTCCTTCCCCTTCCCACCCCCTCATCTCCAATTCTCTCTCCTCATTTTCTCTCTCGTTTTTATTTTCATTTTCTTATTCTCCTTTCCCCTCATCTCCCTCTCCTCTCTCCTCATCTCCCCTCATCTCCTCACTCCTGCTTTAACCTTCCATCAATTCCCCTCACCTGTCCTACTTCCCCTCGTCCTCCCCTCCTCATCCCTGATCTCACTCCCTCTCCCCTCCCCCTCCCTTCACCTCAACTCCCATCCCCTTCCCTCTTCTCTCCCCTCATTTTCACCCCTTCCCTCTTCGTTCCTCTGTACCTCTTACGCTTCTTCCCCTCTCTTCCTACTCTTTTTATCCGAATACTACCTCCTAACCTTCTACCTCCTCCTCCTCCTCCTCTATCTCCTCCTCCTCCTCCTCCTCCTCCTCTATCTCCTCCTCCTCCTCCCCTCCTCCTCTTCCTCCTCCTACCTCTCTGCCCACCTCCTGCCCACCAGCTGCTCTTCACCCTCCCCTTCCTCCCCTCGCTCCCCACCTCCTCCTCCTCCTCCTCCCTCTCTCCCTACCCCCTCTCCACCATTACCTCCTTCTCACCCTCCCCTCCTCCTCCTCCCCTCGCTCCTCACCTCGTCCCGCCGCACTCGCCCTTCCTCGTCACCACGAGCGCAACTCGAACTGCTTTGAGGATTTCCCACTGAACTCGGGCGTCACGCCCTCTGGCTCCTGGCGGCCCTCTCCACGCCCTTCTTTTCCCCCTCTTTTTCCCCTCGCTGCCCCCTTTTCCCCTTTTTTCCCCTCTCTGCCCCTTTTTCGTTCTTCCCCTTTTCTCCGCCTGTCAATTGGGCCACTTTTGCTTTCTGATTCTTCTCACTCCTTTTCTTTCCCCCTTCCCCCCTTCCCCCCCCCCCTCTCTCTCTCTCTCTCTCTCTCTCTCTCTCTCTCTCTCTCTCTCTCTCTCTCTCTCTCTCTCTCTCTCTCTCTCTCTCCCCTTCCTTCACACCCGTTCCAACGTCACATTTAGTTTTTTTTTCGTCTCTCCGTTTCCCCTTTTTCGCCCTCTGATCTCTTCCCTCTTTTCCCCTCTTTCTTCCTCCTCTCTTCCATCACCAAGTCCTCTCTCCTAGTCCTCTTTTTCTCCTTTTCCTCCTTCTCTTCCTTGACCTCCTCCACCCCCCCCATTCACCTCTCTTCCCTCTTTTTTCCCCTTCCTCCTCTTCCTCTTTCCCCTCTTTCTCGTCTCGTCCACCTCCGCTGACCTTTCTTACCCTCAGATCATTCCACCCCTTCCCCTCTTCTTCCCTTACATCCACTTTCCCCTTTTTTTGTCCACCTCTCTCTTCCACTTCCCATCTACCTCCGCAAACTTACCTCTGCCTCAAACACTCCTCTCTTTCTCAAACTCGCTTCTTCCCTCTCTTTCCCCTCTTTTCATTGTATCACTTTCTCCCCCCTCTCTCTCTCTCCTGTTTCTCCTTCTCCTCTTTCTCGTTCTGACAGCCCCGACATTCCTATCCTCTCCTCCTATCCTTCTCCTATCCTTACCCACTATCCCCTCTCCTATCTAATTCTCATACTTATCCCACATTCTTAGGTCCATAATTGCCCTATTTTCTCTTCCTATCCTTGCCCCTATCCTCGACTCCTATCCTGTTTATATCCTCTCCCTATTCTTGCCCCATCCTCTCCCCATTCATGCCCCATCCTCTCCCTATTCTTGCCCCACCCTCAACCCAATTCTTGCCCCATCCTCTCCCTATTCTTGCCCCACTCTCTCCCATTTTTGCCCCATCCTCTCCCCATTCTTGCCCTACCGTCACCCTGTTCTTGCCCCCTCCTCCCCTCATTCTTGCCCCACCCTCTCCCCATTCTTGCCCCACCCTCTCCCCCATGTTCTCGTCCTCACCCTGACCCTCACTCTTAGCCTCCCCCTTCCCTCCTCATTCGTGTCCTCCATATGTACCCATCCGCTTTACGCTCTTTCAGGTTTATCGTTACATTCTGCTCGTCCCCTTTTCGTCGCTCCTTCTTCGCCCCCTTCCCTCATCCCTCCTCGGCCCCTCTATTTTTTTTTTTTTTTTTTTTTTTTTTACCTCCGCGTTCTTCGTTTTCCCTTTTTATGACCCTTCCTTTCCGATCTTTCCTTGCCCAAAATTCTATCTAATTTTATTTTATTTTTTTTTATTTATTATCATTACCATCATCATCATTATATCATTATATCACTATTATTATTATTATTATTATCATTATTAAAAAAAAATTGGGGGGAGGGGATCAAAGTTTTCGTCACTGTCGCCTCTTCCTTGTGCTTTCCCCTTATCACTCCATTTGTCTTGTTCTCATCTCTCTTTCCATCATGCACCTTTTTTCCTTGCCTTCCCCCCTCCCTTGCTCTTTCTTTATGATCTCCTTCCTTCCCCGAATACCCATTGTTCTTCCTTCCCTACTTTTCTCTTTGCCTTTTCCAGCCCCTTTCTCTTGACCTAAGCTGCCCTTGATCTTAAATCTTACCTTCCTCCCTCCTCTTGACCTTGAATCTCTTCCTTCGCCGTTTCTATTCCCTTCCCTGACCTTAGTTTCTCTTGTCCTAGAACTTCTTGACCTAAGCTGCCTTTGACCTTAAATTTTATCTTCCTCCCTCCTCTAGACCTTGAATCTCTTCCTTCGCCGTTTCTATTCCCTTCCCTGACCTTAGTTTCTCTTGTCCTAGAACTTCTTGACCTAAGCTGCCATTGACCTTGAATCGTATCTTCCTCCCTCCTCTTGACCTTGAATCTCTTCCTTCGCCGTTTCTATTCCCTTCCCTGACCTTAGTTTCTCTTGTCCTAGAACTTCTTGACCTAAGCTGCCTTTGACCTTGAATCGTATCTTCCTCCTTCCTCTTGACCTTGAATCTCTTTCTTCGCCGTTTCTATTCCCTTCCCTGACCTTAGTTTCTCTTGTCCTAGAACTTCTTGACCTAAGCTGCCATTGACCTTGAATCGTATCTTCCTCTCTCCTCTTGACCTTGAATCTCTTCTTTCGCCATTTCTATTCCCTTCCTTGACCTTAGTTGCTCTTGTCCTTGGACTTTATCATACAAAGGATTAACAAGGCGGAGCATGCCGACAGGAGACCTTTTGGTCCATAACTAGATCGGATGCGAAAAAATATATGATAAAAAAATAGATAAAATAAAATAGAAATTATGATAATATAAGTAATGATAAATAAAAACAAATAACACATAGGTCCTTACTGTCCTTACAATGATCTTTCCTCCAAAGGCACTGCGGCCTTTGTGGTCCTTCTACTAAGGTCTCCGTCCCTTTATATAAGGTCAAAATGATGGTTGTTGAGGACGAAGGACGGGTTGTTAATTTGATTGTAGTTTTCAGTTCTGGAAGTACAGGTTATCATTACAAACGCTGCTGTAATGCTGAATACACTTACTTCTTTACTTATTGCCAAATTTGATTATATTTTACCTTATCAAATTATTAGATTATTCAGTCATAGATTTCTCAAGGTACGTAGTAATAAACTAAATTGTACATTTCTTTGTTCATATACTCATTTATGTACTAATTATTCATTAACACACTTCGATATGGGTGATTCTTCAGAGACTTTGATCTATATCGATATTGCGGTGACGCCCTAGATATATTCTATTCTGGCCAAGAAACAGACTATTTTCTATATATTTGAGAACTTGAACTCCTACCTGTGAGAATCAATACCGTGTGAGATCGAAACCTTTATTGGTACGACGTTTCGCTTGTTACAGCTTTTTCAAGTACAGACATATGACAAACACTCTGAGTACATATAGGCCATATGTCTGTACTTGAAAAAGCTGTAACAAGCGAAACGTCGTACCAATAAAGGTTTCGATCTCACACGGTGTTGATTCTCACAGTCTTGTCGGCTTTTGCCTTTGTGTTTTAACTCCTACCTGAATGGGGTCTGGATCACTGAAGGCAACTTTCAGTCTGGGGTCCGTTCCCTGAAATGAATCAAACTGCTTTTCATCAGAATAAAATGTATGAAGGACGTCATAAGGCTGAGGAGGTTAAGTCACGTGATACTCCAACAAAGTCAAGGAGTCAACTCCCGGATAAGCGTCAGTGCTCGGATAAAGCAAATATATATAATACAACCTAATAGTGACCATGGAATGGAATGGTTGCACGGCTAAATTAAATTTAGGAACTGAGAGAAGTAAATTAGTCTTGAAGAAAAGATTAGAATAAAAAAGGCTTTGCGAAGCTAAAGGACAACGAAAAAGAATTTCAGTTGGAAATTAAAAACAGATGTGAAGCTCTGAGAAATAACGAGCACATCATCGGGGATATAAATGTTATTGTAATAAATATCATAAGGTAATAGGCAGAAAATATATATATATATATTCAGAGTTACAAATAACCTGATGAAAAGAAGAACTATGCAGATAAAAAAAGGACCACACAGTAGATGGAGAGACGAGATAGAGAAGTTTGTTAGTGATGAGGCAGAGGAGGTTGGTGCAATTGTGGGACTCGCGTGTATATGTGTGTATATATATGTGTGTGTGTATGTATATATTCCTAAAAGAAGTCACGACAGAAGAGGGTCTGGGAGGATTTTTCTAAATAGAACCCAAAGATTTGGCTCTTTTGATGTACATAGGTGTGGTACAGATGAGAGTAAAAGGGAAGACAGGCAATAGCCTTGTGAGGAGGAAGATGGATGTGCTGACATTAAGTGAGTTTAAGTTAAAAGGAAGGCATAATTTTGAGTCTGGGAGTGTAGTGGGGACGGTGTTGGGAGTAGGGAGAGGACCAAGAAAGGAAGGAGTGGCTCTACTAGTAAGTGAGAAGATAGGCAAGCGTGTGGTGGAGTGGAAGGAGGTTTTTTTTCAAGGATGTGGATAAAGGTGAAACTGGGAAGTGAGATGTGGGTCTTTGTAAGCGCATATGGGCCTGGTAGTGAGAAGAATGTAGAGAAAATGGATTCGTTTTTGATATATCAAATGAATGCTTAGAGAGTTTTAGGAGGAATGTCAAAGTAGTGGTGTCTGAATATCTCAGTGTTAGCCTGGAAGGCCAGATAAAATCATAGTGGATAGTTAATGGTGGACGTGTTAAGAGAGTTGATGATAGCTAACACAGCATTTAGGAAGTCAACTATAAACACACACTGGAGAGTGTGGTGAATGGAAGGGTGGTTGATAAGGCAATAATGGACTATAGAGTGGTATCAAGGAAAAGAGTAAAAATATTTCTGAATGTCCATGTTCATAGGGAAGAGAATGGGGGAATATCAGATGATTTTTTGGTGGAAGGTTAAGTCCCAGTCACACTATCACGATTCTCGTCAAATGTTCTGGATTTGGAAAGCTACAGGACGACTTCGCTTACAATATTCTAGACTGCACAGAGGACAATTCAACAATGTGTCTAATATTCGCATAGGTTTAACTTCTCTTATTCCGTCATTCAGCTTCTCAACATATGACGCAAAGGTAATATGACATTTGGAGATTCGTGAAATAAAAGATTGTAAACGGGAATAGTTTTTACTTAAACGAACTCAGTTGATTCATGTACGTGAGATCGGGGCTTAAGCTGAGAGTGGAGGATAGGTGGAGAAAGGGGAAAAGGGCAGAAGTTAATGAGGTGCTTAGAGCAAACTGTTTAAATGAGAAGGAAAAGGAGCAGGAGTACAAGAAGAAGCTGAGAGAGGCGTGGGTGGTGGTGATGGAGAGAGTAGAGGTAGAAGTGGAGGAGGAATGGAGGTATCCCAAGGAAGGAGTGACAAGGTGTGGAAAGACGGTATGTGGAACAAGCAGGATGTGAAGGAATAGAAGGAAGAGTAGTGAGTGGTGAGATGATGAAATGAAGAAGGTTGGAGAAGAGAAGAAGCGAGCTTTCAGGGAGTGGTTGCGAAGTAGGGCGAGGGGAACGTACGAGAGGTACAAAAAAAAAAAAAAAGAGAGAGAGAGAGACAAAAAAAAAGAGAGCAGATTTAAAATATAACCTGCCCATTGCTTCTAACCCAGGGCAATGGGAGGGTTACAGGAATGGCTCGTCATCCACGAGAATCTAAGATGAGATTATGGAAAAGGTGGTGGGTGGGAGTGGAACGGATGAGAGCGGAATGGAAGGGAGTGGGTACTTGCCTTTTGACTTGGCTACCTCCCTATATATATATATATATATATATATATATATATATATATATATATATATATATATATATATATATATATATAAGGAAATGAAATGGTAGAATACGGAGATCTAGTTTCTCTTTACCCATTTAATAGCAGAATTTTAATCAGAAAAATTGAGAATACGAGAAGAAAACTAAATAACTACTGCAAGGCTGTCGTTTTTGACTCTATGTGCATTACAGAAAACCTTCCTCCTTCTTTTACTAGTATATATATATATATATATATATATATATATATATATATATATATATATATATATATTCATAAATGTTCATTTATTCGTTCTTCTATCGATTATTTTCTACATTTTACCATCTGCCTGTTTATTCTTTCATTACTTCATCTTATATCCAGCTCTGTATTCACAGGCTAGCTGTCAGCTTCTGTGGACGCAGAGGTGGCTCAATTTGTGGTGATTATGAGCGGCAGAGTGGCACTGCCCACAGTGAAAACATTAACATATTAACGATATTGTCAGGTCTGATGCGCTTAATAACATCATTATAGCTGTTCCCAGCTCTGAGTGCCAATACTTCGACGGACATCCAGTGCCAATTGTGCCTTTGGTATTATCTGTGCCAGTGACGTCGATGATATCACAGCTACTTGGAATACATGAGCATATAATGAAGGAGCAAGTCAATGATGTTCATTATTATATGCATAGAGAAGCAGAGAGAGAGAGAGAGAGAGAGAGAGAGAGAGAGAGAGAGAGAGAGAGAGAGAGAGAGAGAGAGAGAGAGAGAGAGAGAGAGAGAGAGAGAGAGAGAGAGAGAGAGGGAGGGAGGGAGGGAGGGAGGGAGGGAGGGAGGGAGGGAGGGAGAGAGAGAGAGAGAGAGAGAGAGAGAGAGAGAGAGAGAGAGAGAGAGAGAGAGAGAGAGAGAGACAGAGGAGAGAAAAAAGAGGGAGAGAAAAGAGAGAGAGAAAAGAAAGAGACAGCCAGGCAGCCAGACAGACGGAGAGAGAAGAGAGAGATAAAGAGAGATAAAGAGAGAAAGAAAGAGAGAGAAAGAGAGAGATTCCAATTACTTAAGAGATCTCCATCGTACTGAAAGTTTGATGGACGACAAGAGCATCTATTGACCTTTTCTTCCGCTTCCGGGATGACCTCATAGCCTTTATTCTGGCTACCATCAAGTGATTCCATTCGTCGCCTCGTAGGCATTACAGGGACTGTCGCCAAGTGATTTCATTCAGCTGAGGGGATGATAGCCAAAGGTAGTTGACTTAACCTTGAATTAAAAGTTTTACGCTATTGCTATCTGATCAAGTTCATTTACTTTATACCTCTTCGGGATGGTGGTATACTGTATGTGTGTTATTCTGGCTAAAATCAGGCGATTTTAGTCAGTTAAAGGAACATCAAATCAGGCGATTTTAGTCAATTAAATGAACATCACGGTTTCAACACAGAGACGAAATAGCAACGATTTTGGCATAACATTTCCACTTCAGTTTCAAAGTTCCTTAAATTCTTTTGTTCATTTTCTTTGTAAGAACATGTCACAAACATGTCATAAACATGAGGAACCGGGACACTGAGAGTCTGCGTCCACACTAGTGTTTGATACATGTTTCTGACTTTCTCCAATGTCTGGTGTCTGAGGTATTTTTCACAATAATCTTATTTACATTTTTTTCTCGTTTTTTTTATAGATACCCTATTTTCATCTCGTTCGAATATATATTCTATTAATATCTATATCCAACCCCCTATTATTAGGGTGGAAATACATTTTGGTGTATATAGGTATTAATGTATCTAACCGAGATTTTTCTTTCTTTCGTATTTTCATCCTAATATATTTGTAAAAAAAAAAAAAAAAAAAAAAAAAAAAAAAATTTTAAAAAACCGACAGAACTATATTTCTCTCGTTATTGGCGTTTTCGTATACTCCTTTGGACCCCATTGGACCCCATTTCTCTCTTTTAACGGACCTTTCACAGCTGTGTCGATTTTTTTTTTTTTTTTTTTTTTTTTTTTTTTTTCTAGATTCGACTTCAGAGTTGCCAAATATGGCGGAAAATAAATGCTAACCCTTTGTCCAGCAGAACTACTTTGATTGATTCTTTAAGGTCTAATATTTACAGGACCGTTTGTACATGTTTCAGCGTCCGGGCTCGGTGGGAGAAAGGGAGGAGGGAGAGGGGGGGTAAGGGGAGAGGGGGAGGGGTGGGGATTGGGAGAGGGGGATGGAGTGAGGGGAAAGGTAGGGAGAAGGAGAGGGGGAGGAGTGGAGAGGGGGAGGGGGGAAGGCGGAGAGGGGAGACGGTGGAAGAGGGGGAGGGGAGGGGGGAAGGTATGGAGAGGGAGAGGGGTAGGAGGAGAGGGAGAGGGGAGACAAGGGGAGAGGAGGGGGAGGCGGAGAGGGTAGACAGGGGAGAGGAGGAGGAGGCGGAGAGGGGAGACAGAAGGGATAGGGAGAGGGGAAGGGAGTGAGGGGAAAGATGGGGAGAGGGAGAGAGGGAGTGAGGGGAAAGGTGGGGAGAGGGAGAGGGGTAGGAGGAGAGGGGCAGGGGTGGAGAGGGAGTGGGGAAGGAGAGGGGGAGTTGGGGAGGGGGAGAGACGGAGAGGGGAAGGGTGGGGATGGGGAGAGGGGGAGGGGGAGGGGAAAGGTGAGGGGTAGGAGGGGAGAGAGAGGGGAGGGGTGGAGAGGGAGAGAAATAGGAGAGGGAGAGGGGAGAGGCGGAGAGAGGTGACAGGGGGGAGAAGGAGAGGGGGGAGGCTGAGAGGGGAGACAGGGGGAGAGGGGAAGTGGGGAGAGGGGGAGGGTAGGAGATGGATGGATTTCATAAGTGGAGAGCGTCGACCTGCAGTGTATCGTAGGATCACAATCGAACAAAACTGCGATTTCCGTAAACCGAAATACTGGAAGTGTCCGTAATTGGGCCAATTGGGGGCCAGGATAGCTTCCCACGGGCGGCAGTGTGGGAGAACCGGAAAACGGAATTAAAAGAAAAAAATATATATATACATATTCCAGTAAAGAATTTTCCGCTAGAAAGAATTCGTTTTAAGTTGTTAGTATAACGATGCTTTCAAAGTCATTTAAACCTAACAAGCGAGGTTTCAATAGAAGAGGACTTAGAGTACAGATCTGGGAAGCTGTGGAGTCCCCGGTTCGAGTCCTGCAAATCACTGTGTAAACAAAACCTTCACCTTTGCCCTACGTGCTCGGATTGCCACGAGGCTTTTGAAGGTCAGTAAAGGCGAGATGTGTTCAGCTGAGGTCATCTGAAGTTAAATGAGTTATTGGAGGCCAGGTGAGGTCATGCGAGGTCAAATGAGGTTAATCAAGGTCACTTAAGGTAAGCTGAGGTCAGTAGAGGTCATTCGAAGTCAGCAGAGGTCAGTCAAGGTCGCAAATGCATTCGATTTTCGAGTCAATATCGAAACGATAAGACACCAAGATCACAAGATTTTCAGCGCACCGCCTTCACCATAAGTCATTTGAGGTCAGATGAGGTCAGCTGAGGTCAGCTGAGGTCAACTGAGATTAGTGGAAGTCAGTTGAGGTCAGCTGGGGTCAGCTGAGTTCAGTCAAGGTCATCAGATGTCAGTTGAGCTCAATTGTATTCAGTCGATGTCAATGGAGGTCAGTCGAGGTCACTAGCGTGTTGCATATCCAAGTCAGTAAGTAGATAAGACACCAGGACCTCGAGTTCTCCAACGTACTCCACTCATCTTAAGTTACCTGAAGTCATTCAAGGTCATTCAAAGTCGATGCAGGTCAGCTGAGGTGAGAAGAGGTCACTGAACGTCAGGTGAGGTGAGCAGAAGTCACAGAGGGTCAGCTGAGATGAGCAGAGGTTACTGAAGGTCATCTAAGGCGAGCAGACGTCACTGAGGGTCAGCTGAGGTGAACAGAAGTCTTTGAAGGTCAGCTAAGGTGAACAGAGGTCTTTGAAGGTCAGTTGAGGTGAGCAGAGGCCATTCAAATTAGGTTGAGGAAAACAAAGGTCATTAAAGTTCAGAAGAGGTGAGATTAGGTCATTTGAAATAAACTAAGTTGAACAGAGGTCATTCAAGGTTAAACAATTGCAGGTAAAGTCAGACGAGGTTAATGGAAGCCAAATGAGATCACTTGAATTCAGTTTGGGTCAGTATAGGTCATTTGAAATCAGTGACAATAGGACAAAGTTTCAGGAGCTCTGGTGCACTACGTTTACCATAGGTCGTCTGAAGTCAGTGAGGGAAATTTGAGGTCAAATAAATTCAGCTGAAGTCACTAACGAATTTCATTTTTGAGTCGGTTAGAAGACAACACACGTAACCTCTGACGCCTCGCATCCACTATGGGTCATACGAGGTCAGCCGAGGTCACTCAAAGCCAACTGAAGTGGAATTAGGTCAGCAAGAGCCAGTGGGGGTCATCTGAGGTCAGGTGAACTCGGCCGAAGTCAACAGACGTTACTGGAGGTCACCAATACAAACTTCATTTCTGAGTCGAGAAGATCAGACACCGAAACACTAATGATCTCCGACGCCTCGCCTTTGCCTCGGTCACCTAAGGTCAGCCCAGGTCACCCGAAGCCGATGGAGGTCACACGAGGTTAACTGAGATCAATGTGGGCCATCTGAGGTCAGCTGAGTTCATTCGAAGGAGTTGAATTCGTCCGGGGTCAACAGAGGTCAACAGAGGTCACTAACGGATTTCATTTGTGAGACAACAAGAAGACCCGTGTTAACTCCGTTACTTTGAAGGGGAGAGAAAAATTATTTATTTTGCCTCAGCGCCGAGATATTTCAGACCTGTGGCAGTCCCTTGCAGACCGTGTCAGCGCTTTCATCCCCCAAGGACCAGACCAGAGCCACAATAATCAGGACTCGTACCTTCCTCCTTCTAATCCCTGACGTCGAAGTACTTCGGCTTTTGGTCAACACGCACGAAGAAGATGAGGAGCCTATTCCAAGATTTACGTAGCTGCGGCCGAAGCCGTCACCTTTGCCCTATACACTTGGACTGATGGGGGCAGGTAACAATCACTGCTGGGAATCGGAGAGGAGTGCGGGATTCGAACCCACAACTAGGCAAATGCGACGACAGGAAGCTTCCAGTTACGTCACACACGATCATCAGTAAATTTCGTTTTTGTGTTAAAGTGGATTTTGTTTGGCGGGAACAAACCTCAAGAGAGAAAGCCTGCACTCAATCCCCAACGAGTTTTGATGACTGCCACTTGCCCTGGATCTGTGAGCGCACAAGTAAAGACAACGGCTTCGGCCGCAACTTAGGGACCCCATCCACGGCACGACCTGGGCTTCAGGCCACCGGATAGATCCTATCAGATCGGATCGTGTATGTACAAAATCTGGCTTGTCCGGCGACCTTAAGACCAGATCGTACCGTGGATGGGGTCTCTTAAACGCAGACTCGCAGTAAAGGATTTAAATTGGACAAATTTAGATTAAAGAAGGAAATAGGAAAGAATTGGTTTACTAATAGGATGGTCAACGAATGGAATAGACTTAGTACTCATGTAGTGAGCGCTGAAACTATCGGTTGTTTTAAGAAACTGTTAGACAACTTTATGGATGGGGATGACAGGTGGTAATAGACATGGGACTGCCTAGTGTAGGCCTCATGGTCTCTTGCAGTCTCCTTCAACCTTATGTTCTTATGTTCATTCTGACGCAAACCCTACATTGAACTTGATGGGATATTAAACTCTTTAGTATCACGATGGGAACAACTTCACGCATCGTTCTGGATTATCTAAAAGGATTTTATTTGACACACTGACTACTGTTGCCATGTGTCAAAGCTTTTTCGATTAAGTGTCTCAAACTGGGGGAAAAAATCGACAGTTTTTACTCCATTCTGTAGAGCTATGGGGTTGACCAGAATGTTAGAAATTACTTTTAAAACTAGAAAAAAAATTACCGGCTTTGGAGATGGATTTTTTTTTTTCCCCTTTCTGCACGAGTTCAGACAGAAATTCTCGGAAACTGTAAAATACATTCTAGCTAGACTGAATAACTCTGACCCATTTCAAAACGGTCATCATTCTGGATCAGTAGAGCTGCTATGCACTACCTTTAACATGTTTGCTACCAAAAACGATGAATCTATCTACATATATATATATATATATATATATATATATATATATATATATATATGTGTGTGTGTGTGTGTGTGTGTGTGTGTGTGTGTGTGTGTGTGTGTGTGTGTGTGTGTGTGTCTATAACTATACCTATACACAGGTATATAGTATATATATATATATATATAAATATGCGCGTGTATGTGTGTGTGCACGCGCTCGTGTGTACGTGTGTGTGCTTTGTGTGTGCAGGATGAGGACTACATAGTATATATTATAACCCTCGAAGTCCTTTTCCACCTTATGAAGGGTGTGACCGATTCAAAATGCACATCCACGAAAACAAACAAAATTCATTCATCCACCATCCCTCCCATATCAATACCCTTATGGGAGAAAGGTTGCCCTATCCCCTCCACACTGCCTCAATCAAACACAATGGTGCTAGCTATAGCTCTCTATGACAGAGTTCGAAAGCTGAGGTTGGCTTACCCTGTATTAGCTGACGCTGGAGTGACATTGCTGCAACTACTAAGAACCTGCTATTAGCAAGTACCGTTGTTTTATAATTCTTACTTTCCCTCTTTATAAAGTTGTACAGGGCAGGATAGGTAAGATGGGGGAGAGGGGGGAGGGGGATTTGGAGGGTTAGTGTAAGGAAAGAATGAAATGGAAAGAAGTCAGAGTTATGATAGGTGTGGGGCAGACCCAGTAGTTAGTTAGAGGGCAGGATAGATAAGGTGGGGAGAGGGTGGGAGTGGGGGTTTAGGGGTTTAGTCGAAGGAACTAGTGAAATGGAAGGAAGTAAGAGTTATGATAGATGTGGGGCAGACCCACTTGCTCGGTTATTTTTATAGTCTCGTGGACTGTTATTGATAGATAGAGGGCAGGATAGATAAGATGGGGGAGAGGGAGGGAGGGGGGATTTGGGGGTTTAGTGGAAGGAACTAGTGAAATGGAAGGAAGTAAGAGTTATGATAGATGTGGGGCAGACCCACTTGCTCGGTTAGTTTAGAGTCTTTAAGATCCAGTAGCTCGATAATAATACAACTTTATTCATAGGCGAGATGACTCGTCAGTGAAATTAATCTCTGGGCAAGAAAGGCATATTACTTATTAGTCAATGACAAGGGGTGACTATAGGCTACAACCCCCTATCGCTTCAACATCCGGGATAATATACACATTGAGTTGGAGGAAAATGTTGATGTTGAATATCCTGATGAAGGGAGTTACATCTATAAATGAAATTACTCCTTACGATTGATTCCCTATGTTTGTTGGTAACACCGAATTATTATTTGTTATTATTTGAATTCAACTTTCCAATTAAAGACGAATGCCAAAAATATTCGAAGAAAACATATTTGTTCATTTAGATTTACATGAGGAATCGTATCCAGAGTTTGCAAAAAAAAAAAAAAAACTTGGTACTTATAAATCAATTAGATTCATAGAATAATATATATGTAGCTAAAATACGTACAAGAAACGGGTCTTCACTTACCATTTCAGGCATGACAGTACTAGTATGAGTCCCCATCAAAGACCACACATTATGACCTTTCTGTGCGCGATTGTTCGAATCCAGAAACCTCGATAGCTCGTCCTCCCGAAAGAGAGCAACCCGTCCACTCCCTCCATACGTACAGTAGGTCACAAAAGACACGTCACTGGTTGGTCTAGGCCGGGTGGGCCATGGCCGCTCGTCGAGACACACAAATGTGTCTATAGGCGCGACAGGACCCCAAAGTGGTCTCCTCATGAATTAATTTGAATTAATCGTAGGGCGGAGTATGGAGACAAAGAGAGGGGGCCACGGTTTGGGAGAAAATGAGACACGCAGGCGTATCTCTTTTAGGGAATGATTTGTCTTTATCTTTTCGTTTTATTTTTGTAATGTAGAAATTGGTAAATATCATCAGGTATGAATATATAGATACATACTTGTAGATGTATGTATGTGTACATATACAGACACACACACACACACACACACACACACACGTTTATATATGTATATATATATATATATATATATATATACACTTATAACATATGCACAAACATACATTCATATGGCAAACCAACACCGTATCAATATTACACGAGAAACGTGAATCTCTCCTTCCCGTGCTATGTTCAGTGTATCCAAGCGCTCAGGGCTTGAACTCGGACCTTAATCTGGCGAGACAGAGCGAGTTAAGATGTCCGTTTCAGAGCGCACGCGACCATCCAAGTCTAACAGGTTTAGTGATTAACATCAAAGACATTATGGCTGATGCCCATCGGGCGGATAGCATTTCACAAATTCCCTTAACGTCTTAACTTCCTTTTCCCATTTTCTTTGTGTCGAACATTTTTCGATTTTTGCTGATGGAGTGAGCGTCATGTGATGTTAGCAAATATGGAGTCAGTCAGTAGGATTTCGGATATTTTTGTGAAGAAAGGAAGGATTTGTTGAAGGTCAGATTTGATGGAGAGTATTAGTGGAGTATTAGTGGAGTATTAGTGAGGTGGAATGGAAATAGTAGATACGATTGGCATCATTTAAGTTACGTAATCATTTTCTTCTTACATATTTAATTGTTCATATTAACGATGTTGTGTTAGTCCAACTGTTGTTATTGTTGTTGTTGTTTCTGCTGTTTTTTCTTCTTTTTCTGCTATTATCTATTTTCTTCTTTTTCTTTTTTCGTTTTTGTCTTCCTCTTCGCCTTCTTTTTTTCCAATTCTTATTCCTCGTCTTCTTCGTTTCCATTTTCTTTTTCGTCTCCTTGTTCTTCTTCTTCGAATTCTTTTCTTTTTCGTTTCTTCTTCTTCGTCTTTTTTCTTTTTCGGTTTCTTCTTCTTCTTTTTCTTCTTTGTCGGTTTCTTCTTTTTCGGTCCCTTCTTCTATTTGGTTTCTTTTTTTTCGGTTTCTTCTTCTTTTTCGGTTTCTTCTTCTTTTTTTTTTTTTTTTTTTTTTTCTTCTTCTTTTTCGGTTTCTTCTTCTTCTTCTTCTTCCTTTTTTCGTCTTCCATTTTCTTCTTCCTTCTTCCTTTTTCTCCTTCCTTCTTCCTTTTTCTTCTTCCTTCTTCCTTTTTCTTCTTCCTTCTTCCTTTTTTCTTCTTCTTCTTCTTCTTCTTCTTATTCTTATTCTTCCTTCACAACTTCCTCATTTTCCTCTTCTGAATATCAACGAAGACTTCATGTATCCTCTATATGTGAGGGAGATATACCCAGATGAATAAGATTGTCTGACGGAAAACGCAATTAGAATGCAGACGTCGACTATCAAAGCAAAACATTTAGTAGATCCTTCCCTGAGGCTTCCATCAAACGAATAAAATCGCACAACCACAGGGAGAACAGGATAAGGACATCAAGTTCCAAAGTCACAATTAAAAATATCATGTAGACGAAAAGGAAAACGGTAATGGCAAAATAAATGAGATAGTTCCAAAGACAAATTATTTTAATTAAGGTTTGCAAAGTGGAAATACTTCTTTAGGTCGACAAATTTAGATACATCTGTGTACATATATGTACTGTACATATGCATATACACATAAGCCCATAAGTATTGTATATATAAAACTGGACGCGAGTAATGGGTAAGGCAACGTGGTAATGCAAAGAAAGAGTGATTATTTCCTGAAGAGATGAGAGGCCTCCGTAAAAAAAAAAAAAAAAAAAAGCGGAAGTAGTACAAAGTGAACGGAAGGAGGTAAATGTAGAAGATGAAGACTAATAGAAAAAGGTAAGCGACTTGAATCGGAAAAGAAAGAAAACGCTGTAGAAGTTCCAAGAGCCAAAAGCTCCGGTGAGGGGGGAGGGGAGGAAGAGAGGAGAGGAGGAGGAGAGGAGGAGGAGAGGAGGAGAGGAGGAGAGGAGGAGGAGAGGAGGGGAGGAGGAGAGGAGGGGAGGAGGGGAGGAGGGGAGGAGGGGAGGAGGAGAGGAGGGGAGGAGGAGAGGAGGGGAGGAGGAGGGGACAGCGTCCCTTCCCAGCCCCCACCTTCGGTGAAAAAAGGAGAGTAATGCATGAATAAAAGGCTGCAAAGAGTCTGAAAAATGCAAGAGGAAGCGACAGGTCCTGGACGACTGGAGGAAAAAAAAAAAAAAAAAAAAGGCGTTTGTGGTGGCGTCCATTCACAAAGCAGAGAGAGACAAAAGACAATGCAAGAGTTATGATGAACTGATCCCTCTAACGCTAAGATTTAAATTTCTAAAGAAGTTCTAAATAAAGACACACCAATAGGATGGAAAGCGATTAAATTATTGGAAATTTCAACTAAGAAAGGAGATTTGAATATTTAGGCTACACACAGGTAAACAGAAATGTGTATCTTTCTTCGTCTGTGAATTCACGTCAATCCTGAAATGTAATGTTTGTCCATCAATCAATCCATCAATCAATCCATTTCCCTGATTCCCTCCTGGAGAAGCTCCGCGGCCCCACAGAAACCGCCAACGGCTGATGTTCAGCCCAGAAGTCCCTGAATGAGAAGATATCACGTCGTTGCCTGGAAAGATTGCCAGAAAGAAATTTGATTATAAAGTGTTCCGTGTCATCTGCATTCGCTGTCAAAGGCGAAACTGGGTCAGCACCGACAAGAGGCAAGTTGGAAATCAGGGTCAGAAGAAGTCATCCCCTTTGCTGATAGACATCTATCGAATCAATTCAGTGGCTCAGCAGCATTTATTAGTTCCCTTATCATTCAATGGAAGTCCTTGATAATGGTCGATTCTGGAGCTATCAGCTTACACGTCTTGATTTCTGTATAACGCGTTTCCGGGGTGATGCTTTCAGATCATTTTTTTTTACCATTTTCTATTCAACATTGAATACACGTGTTATCATTTTCTGTGTCTTAAAGTTGATGTCTGATAACCAAGGCAGGTACCGGATGGGAAGAAAGCATATTGATATTGTAATAATGTTGTTGGATCCTAATGAATTATGTTCCATAGGTGTTTGGTATTTCAACATTTACGCATCCGGTGGCGCATTTCCTGTTATCCAAGCTGCCGTTAGGCTATTTTATTCATGTGACACCCACCCCCCACCCACCCCGGCAGTGGAGGGGTAAGTCCCTTTCAGTTAGCTTCTTCCATTATCGGCTAACATTTATGGTGTTTGGTATTTCAACATTTACGCATCCGGTGGCGCATTTCCTGTTATCCAAGCTGCCGTTAGGCTATTTTATTCATGTGACACCCACCCCCCACCCACCCCGGCAGTGGAGGGGTAAGTCCCTTTCAGTTAGCTTCTTCCATTATCGGCTAACATTTATGCTTTTATTCTGGCTCCCGACAGGCTATTTCATTCACTCCCATGACATCTTGCCAATGAATGTTTGGCTATTACCTGCGATGTTTCAGTTAAAAGTCTTTTGTAGATTAAAGGGTCTTAATTATTTTTCTCTTTGGGGTCTATCGTATTTATTCATTTATCTGTCTATTTATTTATTGTGGACGTGGCATCCTTGTATTAGAAAAACTCCTCTTTGTTGTTTTTTGAGCTATTTAGAAATTGTTTTTTGACCATCAGAGTGGGTGCAAATACAAAACCCTGAGATCTAATTGATACTTACAACTAAATTCCTCAATGTCTACCTTCAGATTTTAGATATTTTACAAATAACCCTCGAAACTAAAAGGAAATACAAATAATAATTTTAGAAGTAGATTCAAAATACTTCAACTTTCAAATCCATATTTGACAAGTTCTGACCATATGTCTTATCAACCAATTTACTGAAGTAAACATCATTGATTAATAGTTCTCTGCGTATTGTTGGCAGAGCTGGGCGCGTTCCTTGGTGCGTTACTATATGCGTTTCTCGGTGTGTTCCGCTTTAGTTCGGCTGCGGTTAGCGCTCCCAAACTATTAAAGCAATATAGGTGCCGGTATAATATGTGGTCTACCTTTTGGATGTAGCCTACGAAATTTTTCTTTGGTATAGTACGTGGCCTACCGGACTTTTATTTCGGTATGAACCTGTCTCTTAAGCTTTAATAGTTTGTGAACACTAGCCGTGGCCGAACTAAAGCGGAACGCACCGAGGAACGCGCCCAGCTTTGATTGTTGGCTGTATGCATATATAGTTAAATGCAGGATCTCATATACGTATAACACATGAATGTGCCAAAGAAACATGTGATGCTAATAGACCCGCTTGACCACACACAACGCAGAACTGCGAAGAAATCATCCCGCCGGAGTATAGCTCAGACTCGCACTGATTGCTGATGGAATTTGGCAACTCGGACATGTTCCCGTGTTCCTTTATGGTATTACTGCAAGGCAAACGTACTGGATATCCAATTAACCTTCTAATTTGTTACCTGATCCGTAAGCACATTTATGTTCGTGATCATACACGCGCCGTTCCGGGTCGAACTGGGTCACTCCTCGTGTCACGTCAACCAGACGCGGAGAGCACATTCCACGTTTTCACGTTCATTTAAGTTAGCGCTGTCCGCGCACACCCTTCACCCACGCCCACGGAACCTTTCCATAAGATATGTACGCCCATTGCACACCCACCGTGTGGTCAAAGCCCCACCTTATCCCGCCCAGTGCCTGCTAGCCCCGCCTTCCACCAATTACGCCTTAATGACTTCGTCTTCGTCTTCTTCGCCGTCGTCGTCGTTGTCGTCGCATCCTTTTGCACTCCTCTCTAAGAGAAAAAAGGCTCAAAGGAATGATAATAAGAGAAGAGAGGAGGTGGAGAGAGGGACAAATAACTGAGGAGAGGATATGCAAAGGAGGACAGAATAGCATATGATTAGAGGAAGGAAAAGGGAAGATGAGTGAAAGGAAAGTAGTGGAGAAGGTGGTGGAGAAGGTGGTGGAGAAGGTGGTGGAGAAGGTGGTGGAGAAGGTGGTGGAGAAGGAGGAGGAGATGGATGAGGAGGGTAAAGGGAAAGGGGAGAAAAAGAAAGCGGAAAAAAATTAGGTGAAGGCGAAGGTGGAAGTGGGTAAGGAAAAAAAAGTAGAAGAAGAAAGGGAATAGGAAGAGGAAGAGGAGGAAAGGGAGGAGGTAAAGTAATGAGGTGGAGAAGAAGGAAAAGGAGGAGCGAGAATAGGAGGAGAAGGAGGAGGAGGAGGAGGAGAAGAGTGAGGAGGAAGAGAAAGAGGAGGAGGAGGAGGAGGAGGAGGAGGAGGAGGAGGAGGAGGAGGAGGAAAAAGTGGAGGTGGAAGGTGTATAAAAAGAATGAGGTGGAGGAGGTGGGAGAGGTGGAGGAAGAGATGAGGCGCAAAGTGTCTTAGTTTACATTTTAATTCCTGCGGCGTGGGAGGAAAAAGAATACAAAGGACGTCAGTGGGCGTGACGTGGGCGTGACGACGTGGGCGTGACGACGTGGGCGTAACGACGTGGGTGTGGTCCTGTGAACGAGGGCGTGACCACGGGCGTGATTTTCTCTAGGAGTAGAGATGGTCGTAATGCCTGTTTAACTTGATGACGAGTTTGATACAG
Source organism: Oratosquilla oratoria (assembly GCF_046742065.1). Taxonomy (NCBI): domain Eukaryota; kingdom Metazoa; phylum Arthropoda; class Malacostraca; order Stomatopoda; family Squillidae; genus Oratosquilla; species Oratosquilla oratoria. The sequence goes on from NC_134818.1 coordinate 3,086,361, forward strand.
AATGGGCGTGATTATTGGAGTGATGCCCTGTGGGCGTAGTACCCTATGGGCGGGGTAACCAAAAATACGAAATATCTGGTGGGCGTCATTTCCCGTAGGCGGGATCAATCATGGGCGTAGTAATGCTGTATGGGCGGGCGTGATAAATGGTGACCTCGATTTCCCAAGGGCGTTCCGCCCTAACAGCTTGATGACCTGTGGGCGTGATTCCCGATACCCGGTGGACGTGGGGAGGGTTTCTCAATGCCCAGTGGGCGTGATCCATCCCCGATGGGCGTGATGGATCGAGATGAACCCGCAGTGGATAATTCGTCATCCACCACAGACTCAGCTCACGCCGATGGAGGCGGTGGTAGGGGGAGGTGGTGATAGAATATTGGTGATAATGATGATGGTGATACTGGTGGAAAAATTGGAGGTGATACAATAGTGGTGATAATAGTGAAGGTGATACTGGTGGAAAAATTGGAGGTGATAAGATATTGGTGATAATGATGATGGTGATACTGGCGGAAAATTGGTGATAAAATGTTGGTGATAATGGTGAAGGTGATACTGGCGGAAAATTGGTGATAAAATGTTGGTGATAATGGTGAAGGTGATACTGGCGGAAAAATTGAAGGTGATAAAATATTGGTGATAATGATGAAGGTGATACTGGCGGAAAAAATGGGGGTAATAAAATACTGGTGATAATGATGAAGGTGATACTGGCGGAAAAACTGAAGGTGATAAAATATTGGTGATAATGATGAAGATGATACTGGCGGAAAAATTGGAGGTGATAAAATATTGGTGATAATAATGAAGGTGATACTGGCGGAAAATTGGAGGTGATGAAATATTGGTGATAATTATGGTGATACTGGCGAAAAAATTGGTGATAGAATATTGGTGATAATGATGATGGTGACACTGGCGGAAAAGTTGGAGGTGATAAAATATTGGTGATAATGATGACGGTGATACTGGCGGAAAAATTGGAGGTGATAAAATATTGGTGATAATGATGAAGGTGATACTGGCGGAAAAATTGGGGGTGATAAAATATTGGTGATAATGATGAAGGTAATACTGATGGGAAAATTGGAGGTGATAAGATATTGGTGATAATGATGATGGTGATACTGGCGGAAAATTGGTGATAAAATGTTGGTGATAATGGTGAAGGTGATACTGGCGGAAAAATTGAAGGTGATAAAATATTGGTGATAATGATGAAGGTGATACTGGCGGAAAAAATGGGGGTAATAAAATACTGGTGATAATGATGGTGATACTGGCGGAAAAACTGAAGGTGATAAAATATTGGTGATAATGATGAAGATGATACTGGCGGGAAAATTGGAGGTGATAATAATGAAGGTGATACTGGCGGAAAATTGGAGGTGATGAAATATTGGTGATAATTATGGTGATACTGGCGAAAAAATTGGTGATAGAATATTGGTGATAATGATGATGGTGACACTGGCGGAAAAGTTGGAGGTGATGAAATATTGGTGATAATGATGAAGGTGATACTGGCGGAAAAATTGGAGGTGATGAAATATTGGTGATAATGATGAAGGTGATACTGGCGGAAAAATTGGGGGTGATAAAATATTGGTGATAATGATGAAGGTAATACTGACGGGAAAATTGGAGGTGATGAGATATTGGTGATAATGATGAAGGTGATACTGGCGGAAAAATGCCGGAGAACTGGTGGAGATTGTGGTGGAGAGGATAGTGTAGGAGACAAGGGTGAGGGTAATGGTGGTGGAGATTGTGATGACATAGTGCTGGGAATAGTGGTGAAAATGGTAGTGATGGTGATATTGATGGAGTTAAAGTTTAAGGTGATAGTGGTTAAGATAGCGTTGAAGTTGGGAGTGGTGGAAATAGTGGTGATAACGATTATGTAGAAAGTGGTGCAGTAGATGGTGTAAGAGTTGATTGAAGTGGTGACGGTAACGCGATTGAGATAGCGATAAGATGGAGATAGTGATAGAGATTGTGAAGATACAGATACGAATAGTAGTGGCGATAGTGTTGACTATAGTGGAGGGGACAAAGTGTTGGTGACAGTAACAGAAATAGTGGTGGTAGTAGAAGTAATATGGTGTATATGTTGGTGTATAATGTGGTGCAAGAAGTGGTGAAAGAGATAACGTGGTGCATATTGGTGATCGACGTAGCAAAGGTGATGAAGGCGGATTGTTGGAGATAGTGATGGAGACAGTGGTGGAGATTGGTGATGGAGACAGTGGTGGAGATTGGTGATGGTGGAGAAGGTTGGGCGATAATCTATCGAAGATAGTAATGAAGATACTGAGATAGTAGTGGTCCAGGAAATTTTGACGAAAATGTTAGAAATGATGGAGGTGATAATGTGTTGGAGATAAGTGACTGCCACTTGTCCAGGCTATATGGACGCATAAGACAAGTGTGACAGTTTGAGCCGTAGCGAGGAGTCTTCTAATGCAAGCCTTTACGTTTCATAGTTGTCAAAAATAGATCAATAATTTAGAAGGATATATCCAGCTTATCTATACGACTGTCTACATTTACCACATCAAAAAGAGGTCTTTCCTCCCAGAGCTGGGCGCGCTACCACCGGAGAGGTAGTGCGTTACCGGAAAATCTGAGGTACAATTCCGTCAATGCGTTACCGACTTTAATTCCCTTAGAGCGGTCCGCGTTACTGCGTATATGTATATACACATACGCAGGTTTTTCGGTAACGCACTACCTGGCCGGCGGTAACGTGCCCAGCTCTGTTCCCCTCAGGTGAATAAAATCACCTGGTGCTTAACCAGAGACAAATGTATAATCTCCTCAGGCCCAGGGACTCTAATGAGCAGGATCAAATCGTCTGGCACAAGCCATAACAAATTCTATAAAGTACGCCCCAGTAGAAACAATCAAGCATCAACAAACGTTAATATCCACAGACGTGAGATATGTGATATGATTCAGCGTTATACATACAACCCGCACACACGGCTACGAGACACTGGTACGTTCTAATGACCCAAACCCCGGTGTCCGAACCTCAGCTGAATGAAATTATCGAACATTTGGACGAAAACTGCGTAAACTGTGTCACTGGGGGCCTAAGGGGTTAATCGCGTCATTATGCTAAATCAAAGATCGATAGGAGCTAACACGCGATCTCACGCTCTCAGCTCCACGGCCGGCAAGGTGACTGTGACGTCACGGAAGGGGTGGAGACGTCTGTGGTCGAGTGACGTCATCATTAAGTGTGACGACATTGATTAACCATTACGTCACAGATTAGGTGTCACGCTCGATGACAAGAATCTGTTACATGAGCGTGACGTCATAGTTACGTATTCAACTGTGACGTCATATCTGAGTAGAACGGAGTAGCCAGTAATCCCTCTCCTGAGGATGACGCTTCTATGAACTTAATTAAGTCATCTAACGCTATTCAGAACAAAGCTGACAAGAGGAACACATTATCACAGATTAATCAAAGCACAGGCTCATGATAATATTCCACATTATTCACTTACTTTCTACTAAGCAGTATCGTAGTCTCTCACACTGCGTGATATTAGGGTATGATCAAGGATTACGTCACGTGACTTAACCATGACGTCATTAACGTCAGTGACATCATGGATACTCCTTTCAGTCCCGGGGAGAACCCTCGACTGAATAAAGCCGTGATGCCTTTGTCAGCACAAAATATACATCGTCTGTTTTGTCTCGTTCAACTTACTCCCTTTGAATGCGTGGGGCGCCTTTTATGAACTGAGTAAATTCATTTAGTGATATAACCAGGAACAGATCAATATACAAGTGTGTGATTTATATATACATATGGGGTTTAATGTGTATGAACTGGGTGTGTAATTTGACTCGGCTACCCTCATAAGGCCCTCATTATAAGAAAGGGCCTTTCGAGGGCGCTCGCGCACACACAAATTCTCTCTCACACATACAAACGCACAAACACACACACACACACACACACACACACACACACACACGTGTATATATATATATATATACACGTGTGTGTGTGTGTGTGTGTGTGTGTGTGTGTGTGTGTGTGTGTGTGTGTGTGTGTGTGTGTGTGTGTGTGTGTGTGTGTGTGTGTGTGACATCGAAAGATAAAAACATGTAAATATCAAAGACGAGAACCGCCTTTTCCGCACCCCCATTCCTGTGACCCCTGGGAGGGAGCTCTACCACTCTCCTCTTCCCTCACGGCTTCCTCCCCCCCTTCCCCCCACACCCCCCCACACCTCCCCCACCCCCACCCACCCCCGCGCCCCGGCCCCGGATCCAGCATCATTCAATCATCCTCACACTTTTGTACTGTTCACTTCTCAGCAATCTGTCAAGAGAGTCTTCCATATTCTTTGAGACCCTCATCCCTCCAATCCTCAACATCGCCTCTCCCATATTCGTTTCCTTCCTCTCCAAGCTTCTTTTATTTGGTCAATTTAAATCCTGTTCTAGTTTCTCTTCGAGCGGAGTGTACATCTGCTCCCCTTCGTCCAGTTTCCTTTTGGAATATCTATGTATTTACTTCTTTGCTTCCTCCATGGGTGACTTGTGTACGCGATGTCGTATGCTTGATATCCATCTTCTCGTAGTGAGACGTCCTGTGACGCGTCGTTGTGACGTCCTGTGACGTGTCATATATCTTCTTCCAACACTTGTACGTCTGTCCTTGACCAATACACCAAACTATATATCAGCCAAAGGAAAGTATACAGTAGGTCCATGTATACCAATATAACGTTGCTCTATAAATTCAAGAAATCATTTTGCTTTAGTCTCCAATAAGCTTAAATAACGGATGTCCTTCATTAGATAAGATAAAAAGACAATGAACGCATAAATCGACCAATTCTAGGAAGTTGTTCACTTAAGCTTAAAGAATGTCTGAAGGTCTACATGAATTACAATACGTCGTCTGATATATCTAATCCTTTCACTCCGGCGGTGGCCCATTCTCCAGAATAAAATCTATAAAGAATGCCACATTACCGAGGGATCGCCTCCTTCTGGTGTAAGATAACCTTAAAAGAACATATTATAGGTTAGTTTTTTTTAATCGTAAAAGAATGCTACGTTGTTCTGGTCCATAGGGCATTATTAACTTCTTCAATACGAGTCAAATTCTTGCGCGCAGCATCGGATGCCTAATGTACGATGCATTACACTACTTGCGTTTTGAAACATAATATAAAGTCGCTGCTGTATTACTCGTTCTTTGTCATTCTGAGTAATAATAAACACAGAAAACGTAATCAAACCAGTTCACAGAATTCTGGGGTTACTCAGCTACAACTACAAAATATAATCACGACACCGACGTCGGGATCTTCGTATACCCACCCGCGCCTCATGACGCCTACGAAGGCGCCATCGTATCAAAGAGGCTAAAGTCCTTGAAATGTTGACTGGACCGAATTTATGTAGTCAATACACCCTAGAGAGTTTAACTCAAAAAGCGAGAAATCATCTACGGTAACAAACTGGGTATACTCCTGTATATGTAGGAGAGATACACAAGTGTAGACAGGGAGTCATTTAATACACACAAAAGACACCTCTGTCGGGACATGAATAGATTTCTAAACTCATAGGGTGTTCACCTATGAAAACACAGGACGAATCACTGTTTTGATACATAGGAAGTAATTACAAGTTTGCATAGGATGTTACTTTATGATGTGTTCAAAGAGTTTCATCGGATTCAGATATTTTTGCATTCACAGAGTGCACAGTTCAGTTCACTTCCACGTTACTGCTGTACCTTTAGACTGTGGGAGTCTTTGATAACTTTATGACCTTGAAGACTTATAGCGTAGATGTTGAAATAGATGCCAGTCACTGTAGTACTTAGGAGTGAAGCCGCCTGTACGCGCTCGGGTGCACACAGGACAACTCCCTATGCAAAGGACACAGGCGAATCCCTCTGTAGGATCTCACAGGATGGGGAGAAGGATCCCGAGGTCACGATGACTATCAATCGCCCCAACTTTTCATCTTTTATGCAAATTTGGACAAAAACTATTGATAAAAGAACAAGCCGGCGCCTTTACCTCGCCCTCCCCTCCCTCAGCCACTGCTATCGCTCACCACCTATTTTTCACAGCCAATCGCGCATTTCTCATAATCTATCGCTCCTAAACCCGAGTCTTTAATTTCCAAGACCCACAAGCAATTACAATCAGGAGCTGAAAGAGGAAAAGAAAGAAAAATAAAATCGAGGGACAAGGTCGGGTTGAAAGCACGAGAATTTAGTTCTTGTGTACACGCATGCCTGCGCGTATACACGATCACATGCACATACACACACATGTACACATACACATACAAAACAAACACACACAGATACATACAGACACACACAGAACTCCGGATCTCGTGCAAGAAATTTTCGATGATATATTAGTTTATTCATTCATCTGATAAATATTAACTGATTAGGAGAGCAATCAATTGATTTGTTTTTTGCATTCGTTTATCTACTTATCTAATAACTGATTAATATATTTTCTCATGCCGCTATCATTAATTTTCCTACCTTATGGAGAGGTGTGATGGGTGGAAACTACGTCGCGCACATAGAGAGTGAGAGAGAGTGAGAGTGAGTGAGAGAGAGAGTGAGAGAGGGGAAAGGGAGAGAGAGAGAGAGAGAGAGAGAGAGAGAGAGAGAGAGAGAGAGAGAGAGAGAGAGAGAGAGAGAGAGAGAGAGAGAGAGAGAGAGAGAGAGAGAGAGAGAGAGAGAGGGAGAGGAATGATTCCGCTCAGGTCTTCGCTTCAATCATGACAAGAACCTGGGAAGAGACCGCTTCCTGGCCCTGGTGTCAGTGAGGCACTGATTATACGATAACTCCATAATGGCATTCTACCATGATGCCAGAAAATGTCAACTTTAAAGAAATAGGTCATAGAAAGAACCATGTAAAGACGAGCTGCCTAGTGTAGGCCTTATGGTCTCTTGCAGTCTCCTTCATTCTTATATAGAAAGAACCATGTAAAGACGAGCTGCCTAGTGTAGGCCTTATGGTCTCTTGCAGTCTCCTTCATTCTTATGTTCTTATGATGTCTTTATGACTAGTCGTTCACTGAAGTTTTACTAAATTTTCTTAAGTATTCAGAAAGGCAAACGATGTACGACTAAGAAAGGATGCGTCTTCTCTGATGGACCGTACCAAGACTATGCACTGCCCTGTCCTGCCCTGACTGTACCAAGGCCATGGAAGGCCAGCATTTCAAGAAAATAATATTATCCATCAAGGCGGAGGACATGCTAGAAGCTTGTTTGAGATTTTGGCATGTAAAGGCCCGTTTACTATACTGAACATGGCTCCTTTGCAAGGAATATTACTTCAAAAGTCCTATGCAGTCAACACTTGAAGGGAAAGCGAACGGGGTTGTGTTTTTTTAGTTACACCCTTACGGACCAGAGGCATGTAGCATATTTTTATTACTAGAGACTAATCTTAACTCAAAGGAAAATGGTGGTCATATTCCATCCTGCTATCACTCCTTTCTGCTCTCCTTCTTATCTTTTCTTTATCACCTTCATGATATCTCAACAGTGCAATGCTACCGCCTACGGAACGCCAAAGTAAATATACTTAATCTAAGTAAAATTATGCATTAAAAAAAAAAAAAAAAAAAGCAGAAGGCATGGTTTTGTCCCTGGAGCCAGTGATATTATTCTGTGCAATGAATGTTGAATAAGCAATTATATTGCCTACGGAACGCTAAAGTAAAAATACTTAATCTAAGTAAAATTATGCATAAAAAAAAGAAAACAGAAGGCACGGTTTTGTCCCTGGAATCAGTGACATTATTCTGTACAATAAATGTGGGGAACGCTAAATATACTTAATCTAAAAAATGCATTAAAAAATAATAATAATTAAAAAAAAAAAGAAAACAGAAGGCACGGTTTTGTCCCTGGAATCAGTGACATTATTCTGTACAATAAATGTGAAAACAGCATTGATACCGCCTACGGAACACTAAGTAAATATATTTAATCTAAGTAAAATTATGCATTAAAAAAAGCCATGTTTTTGTCCCTGAAGTAAGTGGTATTATTCTATGCAATAAATGTGGAAACGTGGGACGAGTTAATCAACTTTCTATTCTGTGCAATAAATGTGGAAACAGGGACGAGTTAATCAACTTTCTGTTGTATAAAGTACAAATGCTTCCTCAGCGAAGAAGCAAGACTTTTGCAAAACGCTTACGAAATATATCCCGTGGAAGATGTTTACGTCCATAACACGATTAATATCCACCTTTCAGAGCTGCAGCAAAACTGTTGCATATATTGCAGTCTTTGATGTGCAATTAAGTAAAAAAAAAAAGCTGAATTGTGAAGGCTGCATTGATATTTCAATCTTGGCGGATGTCAGCCAGTTCCACGCTTTCGTCCGGATGAAAAACAAAGACGAAGATTTGATATATCCTTCAGACGACGACACCGTCATTTGTTTTACTTGTAACGAAATAACAGGGAGAATGTCATGCACGAAATAATACAAATAAAATGTCAGGCACAGAGCTTGTCGTAATCTTTTGCCTTTTGATAGTTTTCGCTGGCTCGGGCTCGCTTGAGAACTTCACCTTTAACATTTTCGGATTTGGATATTTATCCTAGCTGCTAACAGGTAATTCTATTCAGTTTACAGAAACCCTTTTCATGGTTAAGAATCGTCGGCAACTTCACCTTTCATTTTTTTTTTTTTTTTTTTTTTTTTTTTTTTTTTTTTTTTTTTTTTTTTTTTTTTTTTTTTTTTTTTTTTTTTTTTTTTTTTTTTTTTTTTTGTCTCTGAACCTCACGTGGCGTAGCGTACGGACCAAGACAAGCGTAACGAGAGGGCCCCCACCTTCTTGCGCAATCGTGTTTGACTTGCGCATTTACGCTCTACTTGAGCGATAAGCTCAGAGCTTGAGTTATGGCCGTCCTTATGGTACACTGCGTAAGGCGACAGATAAGAAGGTGTACACACACTTACACATATGCAAACAATTCAAGAGTTCGTGTGAGCTTCTGCAAATACACTTAGAATACAAGTGAGTACAGTGGGAATCCAAAGATACACACGTAAAGAGTATATGCTTATGCGCACACGCGCACACACACACACACACACACACACACACACACACACACACACACACACACACACACAAGCATTCACATACACACACACACACACACACACACACACACACAAGCATGCACACACACACATACACACACGCGCGCATTGAAACGAATTACTGGAAATGGGAAAAATAAAATAAAGATATATGTATTACCTTACTACCAGAAGGGATCCTGGAGCTGAATAAAATCGCCTGACGACATATAGAATGAAACACTAATCATACCGACCGGTAGAAAAGTTGTTAAAGAAATAGAGTTAATCGCCCAGGCAATTTGCTGCATAAGGAGCTGGAATATAAGTGTTGTGTTCCCAAAGATGTCGGGTTATAAGAGGCTGTAGTGTGGTTAAGAGTAAGTTGAGAGTGTGGGTGGAGGAAGAATAAGAGAAGATGGGCTGGAACTCCTTTATTGCTTATACGTTTCGACTGACTCGGTCTTCTTCAGTAAGCTGTCTACAAACAGCTTGAACCTTACAATTATACACTCGAAGACGGACACGGACAGAGTAAGTGATTTCCTTCGTTTTGATATCTTCCTCTTTCTGTTCTTTCTAAAGCGGCCCTCCGCTAGGTTTTCTACTTCTACTTTTTTCTTTTCTTTTCCTTTTTTTTCTTCCCACTCTGAAAAAGGAAGAAGAAAAAAACAGGTGTCTCGGTTTCGGCTTGGCTATGGAAAACTTTGAGCAACATTTTTTTTTTCTTCTTGAAAAAAAAATACTTTTATTTCTATCCTTAGCACAGAATTTTTTCCGCCTTCTTTTTACAAAATTTTCTAATATTATTTTTATTCTCGTCATATAGCTCCTCAGCTCCCTAAGACGTTAGGTGTGATATTACATACCACATTTTACGGATACTATACACAGAGCGAGTGGCGGGATCCATTATCTTATCAGGATTGGCACGGGAGGCGACCCCCTCGTCGGTAGCCACCCCCTCCCCCTCCCCCTCCCCCTCCTGATATATATTTCCTCGCTGCTCATAAACTACCCGCTCGGTAATAAATTCCCACCAGGCCATAAATCATTGATCAGATAGTGCATTAGTACAAAGAAAACACGAACGTACACTGGAACACAAAGGACAACGATGACCCATCAAAAATTGTATATTTTCAACCAAGACACTTGAGATGTCTTCTACCCTGATCTCGATTTGGGCAGTCCGCCCTTGGAAAGCATCTTGAGCGTCTCGGTAGCTTTCTATAGTTTTGTGGCGAAACAGTGTTCACATTGTATCGGTCAGTGTTCACATTGTATCGGTCAGTGTTCAAATTGTATCGGTCAGCAAGCTTCGCCAACACAACAATAATCAGATTCTATCGTTCAGCAAGTGTCATTACTTCAAATAAAAAGGTACGTTTCACACGTATCGACTTTTCGCCGTGCGCCGTCCACGACGTCGTGCCGTGGACGGCGCACAGCGAAAAGTCGATACGTTTGAAACGAGCCATTTTGTTTGAAGTAATGACACATAAAAACATATTTCTAATTAAAAACGTACATAGACTTCATATACAGTTACAAGCAAAAGTTTTTAACTACCCATAGTTTTTTATGATACAAAATTAAAAAATTTTGTCAGACCATTTCTTTTTATATTCAAGAAAATTGCCATTCATGGAAAATTATATCACATGCATACATACTCGTACATACATACTGTATATATATAGATTTTTCTATACAGGGAGATTGCCAAATTCAAAGATATAAATCCACTCACACCCATTTCATTCCCACATACTCCACTCCCATTAACCATCCCTCCCTCCCTCTTATCTTGGCTCCTCCTGGATGACGGGTCATCCCTGCATCTCGCCCACTTCCCTGGGTCAGAAGCAATGCAGCAAGACGCAGCACATCCACAGCAAGGCCGCTTCATTTAATCGGCGACCCCCCACCTCTCCGTCCCCTCATGCAGAAAAAGAGATGACGGGGAGAAATCCCTTCAGGCTGCCTCAAAATATCATTCACACATACCTCCTCATTCCCCTCCATCCTATACCCACTCTCTTCCATGCATTATGGTATACCACAATTTCATGCAGGTCAGTGACGATCCTCTGATTGGGCTGAAATGTCGATTAGTCGGTGGAATGACTCGTAGGGATTTTTCCTGCCAAGAGAAGCATCCCAGGGAGCGAAGGAAGTAAGACTCAGAAGCTTATTACACAAAACAACTACTGGAACCTTTGCTGAGTTTGTTAACAAACAAAACAAACACAAATACTTGCTAACTAATGCTCTCTTTTGTTTCACGAGAAGCATCAACATCCGTGGGGTGGAGGGGGGAGGGGGCCAGGGGGAGGAGGGCAGGGGGGGCAGGGGGGGCAGGGGGGAGGAGGCGTGGGGGAAAGAGATGGAGCCTTGAGGATGGAAAACTTTGGG
>NC_134818.1:3115412-3122912 GCF_046742065.1 Oratosquilla oratoria
GACCCTGCTTCCCCACCCAAAAAAAAAAAAAGAAATAAAAAAAATCCAGGTTTCCTAAGGAGCTGGGATAGAGAATACACGTTCCCGCATTTGCTGGAACATAAGAACAATTGAGGGCGACAGACGAGGTAGACAAATACGTCTCTGGCATAGATGAATCGTTTAACTTCCCGCCAAGGCAGTTGCAAGTAACAATATGAAATTCTAAAGTTTACAATTCATAGGCAGTTTCAATATAGACCATAGGGCCGTATATTAATGTTTTTTTATTTATTTCATTTTACTTTATTTTATTCATTTATTTTTTAATGACCTAAAGCCACCTTCTGTTCTTGAGTTTTGACAGCAAAGAACTAGTACGTATTAATGACGTCACTCCCCATGAGTGACGTCATCGTTCTTTTTTTTTGGGGGGATGACGTCATAAACATGACATAAAACGTTCCTTTACTACTCTTTCAGGCTTCCGAAAAACGTTTCAGAACGAACGTATCGCACAAGGCGAATGAGTAAATACCGTAGACAGAAATGACATAAAACGTTCTTTAAATACTCTTTCGGGCCTCTGAAAAACGTTTCAGAACGAACGTATCGCACAAGGCGAATGAGTAAATACCGTAGACAGAAATGACATAAAACGTTCTTTAAATACTCTTTCGGGCCTCTGAAAAACGTTTCAGAACGAACGTATCGCACAAGGCAAATGAATGAACACGGCAGACAGAAATGACATAAAACGTTCTTTTACTACTCTTTCAGGCCTCCGGGAAACGTTTCAAAACGAACGTATCGCACAAGGCGAATGAGCAAATACCTTAGACAGAAATGACATGAAACGTTCTTTAACTACTCTTTCGGGCCTCCGGGAAACGTTTCAGAACGAACGTATCGCACAAAGCGAATGAGTAAATACCATAGACAAAACGTTCCTTTACTACTCTTCCATGCCTCCGGAAAACGTTCCAGAACGAACGTATCGCACAAGGCGAATGAGCAAATAACATAGACAGAAATAACATAAAACGTTCCTTTACTCCTCTTTCGGGCCTCCGGGAAACGTTTCAGAACGAACGTATCGCACAAGGCGAATGAGTAAATACCATAGACAGAAATGACATAAAACGTTCCTTTACTACTCTTTCGGGCCTCCGGGAAACGTTTCAGAACGAACGTATCGCACAAGGCGAACGAACGACCACGTCAGACAGAAATGACATAAAACGTTCCTTTACTACTCTTTCGGGCCTCCGGGAAACGTTTCAGAACGAACGTATCGCACAAGGCGAACGAACGACCACGTCAGACAGAAGTATGGTTCTGCCCGACACTGGCGCCTCCCGGCGGACACGGGGCCTTCGTCCTTCATTGTTCCTCGCCCAGGATGACAAATTCCTGGCACTTCCTCTCTCCGCACGCCCTTCCGCATCAGAACAAAGGGCGTGGGCGTGCGTGGGCGCGCGTGGGCGGCCGCGGGCGAGCGTGGGCGGGTGAAGGCGGGGAAGGGCCCGGAGTCCAACAGTTGATTAACGCCCAGGTCCTCAGTTTCTTCGTATTCAGTGACTCCGCGCGGAGAACCTTCTGATGGAGGATGTCTTCGGTGAGGGATGCCAGATGGTGTGGATGCTGAGAGAACCATCCACTTGAGTAAATACGTCTGTAGTCTCCATTGCCGGGACGAAGCAACGATGCTTGTTCTCGGTGTTTGAAGAGTTCCATAGACGACGCAATTGACAAAAAAAAAAAAAAAAAAAAAAAAAAAAAAAAATGCACTGTTAGTTTACCCTAAATAATTTAGCTTCCGCAGTAGTCTACAGAGAGAGAATATGATACCACCCGTCGAAATCACAGTAGTTACAGTTTACATTGCTGATACTAAACAGTGCCATGAGTACCACCGGATGGAAAAAACAGTGCTAGTTTGTATCATTATTGTCACCATATGTTGTGGGTATCCACTGCACAAACAAATCATGCTATGGTATGTAATGTTATGCTTGACTTGACTCATTAAGTGAAATCTGAATAAGCAGATGCCTATTATTTGACTTGACTCATCAAGTAAGTAAAATCTGAATAAGCAGGTACCTATTATGTGAATAACCCCTGCAATCGTCTCCATTTCCAAGAATAAACAACACTAAAACGAATACTAAATCTAATACTGATACTGATAGTAATAGTAATAATACTACTAATACTAACAAAACATATGGTTACTGACTGAATAACAAAAGCGTCGTCTCCTACTGCTGTAAATACGAGTAGAGTGATGTGAGGACTAGCTATCAAAAAAAGCCCACTGCAACCCCGTCCCATGTAGAGTAGAATGAAATATGGATGTAAGCATTAACGCGCTTCTTACTGCGGTGCTGAAAAATGAAAGTCTCCACAAGGAGAGTCTAGCCATAAGAAGTGTGTTGACGTCTGGGCTTGCACGTCGCTCATTCGTTGGACACAGCCTTTCAGAGTGGTTCCCAATCTATTTTTCTCTCTTTCTTCTCTGCCTTTCTCTCTATCTGTCTGTCTCTCTCTCTTTTCTCTGCCTTTCTGTCTCTCTCTTTCTCTCCCTTCTCTCTCTCTTTTCTCTGCCTTTCTGTCTATCTGCCTGTCTCTCTTTCTCCCCTTGTCTCTTTTTCTCTCTCTCTGAGACACCATCCCTAAACCACGATCGGATCCCTTAAGGGTCTACTCGTACTTTTACTCAAGTGTTGGGACGAAAGGGATTGTAAAATTTAAAATTGATAATCGTCTTTACTCCTTATTTTTCTGATGGAGATCAGCCTCCAATAATGAAAGAAGATTAAGTGATTTGGTTCCGCAGGGATGTCGTTCAAATTTCTAAAGTATCGACTATGTAAATCTTTTGCAGTCAAATCCTCATACAGAGAGTATAATTTGAACATATCAACAGGTTAACACCAGGATTATATTTTTTAAGATATATTCTTATTCGGTTCATAGAAACCTCTTTAACAAATGATACGAATATTTTTCTAAATATATTTGAATTAGAATTCTAATGAATTCTTTGGGTATTTTGGTCATTTTGAGGACTTCTTTTTATTCATCAAGGTCATTTGATCTTATTCCTCTAAGAGGAACTCTTGTATGAATCCTTCTCTGACTTACTACATAAAGCTATCGCCCATTTTAAGGTACAACAAACTTAACCTGTGTACTTTTGTCGATTCATAGGTCTATTCTCTTTGTCGCCAAATATTTTTACTCAACCCAAGACCCTGAAGAAATTGAGGTACAAATATTACTAAAAGAAATGAAAATTGGTAAGGCACCTGGGTTAGATAGCTGTCACGTGGAGAGTCTGACGAAGGAAGAAGTAGTTATATTGGAATGACTAGTGAGATTATTTCATGTGTACCTGAGGGAAGTATGTATCTGTGTGGACCGGAGAGGTTGCCTTGCTCTTGGGAATTCCGCCGTAGGGGAAAGTACGCTGGTGATGTCTTCAGCCGGGACCAACCCGCTACTAATATAATTACGTCTTTTTTGTCAATGCCTGAGTGGGTGGGGGGTGGGTGGAGGTACAGGGAGTGGAATGTGTGTGCAAGGGGAAAAAGGGAAAAGAGGAAGGACGAGGGGAGGGGGAAAAGGACGGGAGGGGAGAGGGAAGAGGGGGGAAAGGGGGGAAAAGGGAAAAAAGGAAGGACGAGGGGAGGGGGAATAGGACGGGAGGGGAGAAGGGAAGAGGGGAGGAGGAAAAGAAGGAAAGGGAAGGAGAAAGGGGAAAAAAGTAAGAGGGGAGAGAAGAGAAGGGAAGGAAAGGGAGGGGTGAGAGGGAGGGGAGAAAGGGGGGGCAGGAGAGGGGAAGAAGGAAAGAGGGCTAAGAAAAAAAAGAAGAGAGATAAGCGGGTGGGAGAGAGGAAGAGAGAACGGAGAAAAGGGAGAGGGAAGAGAGGACGGATGAGGGGAAGGAGGCAGGAGAGGAGACGAGGTAACGGGGAGGAGGAAAGGAGGAAAATGGAAAGAGGTAACAAGGGAGGTGGAGGGGAGAGGAGGAAGAGGGAAGAGGAGGAAAGGAAGATGGAGGAAGTAGTGGTGAGGGGGGTTATTTTTGGACGAATTTACTAAATCTCGAACAATAGGATTTTTTTTTTTTTTGGGGGGGTAACATAGATTCCAAGGCCAGAGCCCGTCATCCGGCGGTGGCGCCGTCGGTTGCAGCTAAGCGCCTCTCGGCGTGAGCTCCTCTTTACAAATGAAACAGTATAGGTGCACAGTTGCTGAGATGCATTCTTGGACACCATCTAGTGTGAAGTCTTGGTATTTGGTAACAGAGATGATAAAAAAAAATGTCGTACTCTAATTCCCAAAATAAATGAATGAATGAATGAATAATGAATAAAGAAGGAAATAACAAAAATAAGTCTCTTGTGTACTTTCGTTAACAAAACTCGCTGTCGAATTCTTCCTCTTCGGGTACATGTTAACATTATCCCTATTAACATTAATGCAGACGTCACTATGTCCTTAAAATACCCCGAAAAGTACCTCATCCATACAACCATACCAACGCTGATTAAGCCTCTATGGGGATGTCCAGAGGCTGTAGCGTCGCCTCTGGGGATAACCCGGAGGTCCTGTAATGGACACACAACATAAGGAGGCTTCTGCAAGAAAGACTGGGGGCTTCGGGAACCATCTGTCAGGCTTAAGGCCATTCCTGAGTCAAAGTCATCACGAGATATGGAGGCTGAGGTCTGGCGTGGCAGCAGCTGTAATGAGCGCCACGGATTGATGGATTGATTATTCAATCTCACTTCTCCCTACCCCCCTCTCTCTTTCTCTCTCTCCCCCCTTCTCTCTCTCTCTCTCTCTCTCTCTCTCTCTCTCTCTCTCTCTCTCTCTCTCCTTCTCTCTCTCTCTCTCTCTCCTTCTCTCTCTCTCTCCTTCTCTCTCTCTCTCTCTCTCTCTCTCTCTCTCTCTCTCTCTCTCTCTCTCTCTCTCTCTCTCTCTCTCCCTTCTCTCTCTCTCTCTCTCTCTCTCCCTCTCTCCCCTTCTCTCTCTCTCTCTCTCTCTCTCTCTCTCTCTCTCTCTCTCTCTCTCTCTCTCTCTCTCTCTCTCTCTCTCTCTCTCTCTCTCTTTCGCTGTGTGCGTGTGAATGCGCGTTTGCGTGCTTGTGTGTGCACACACTCGTGCCCGTATATATGTGAATTTTTGTGCGTGCGTGCATGTGCTGGTGCGTTTATTCATTTGTTTGCTTATTTGTGTGTGTGTGTGTGTGTGTGTGTGTGTGTGTGTGTGTGTGTGTGTGTGTGTGTGTGTGTGTGTGTGTGTGTGTGTGTGTGTGTGTGTGTGTGTGTGTGTGTGTGTGTGCGAGAAAACGTGTCTTTGTGTGTGCTATGTATATGTATGTATACATGTATATATACATGTATGTATGTATGTATGTATGTGTGCATGTATGTATGTATACAGGTATGTTTGTATGCATATGTATGTATGTGTGTAAGTATATATGTATGTATATATGTATGTATATATTATGTTTGTACGAAATGAAACAGTATGTATGAATGTATGTATGCATGTATATAAGTATATGTGTATGTATGTTTGCATATATACAGATCCATGTGTGCTCATACATAGGTATAAACATATATACTGTGATAATGCATGCATATATATGCTTTATATTCCAGTGACTTTATTACTTCAACATGCTCTACGATACATTACAGTATTACTGGCTGAAGTTACGTTCATCTGAACAAAATCACGTAAATAGTGAATTAGCTGAAGTTTCAGCGCGCGTATAAACGTTTCTAGTGAACTTAAAACGTTACCAAACACCTTTCGTAAATCCATATATTAGGATTGAACTCTCTACCTAAAGTTCCCTTTGGGACTTCTTCCTTACGTCCTTTCCTTTGTTCATTGCATCCTTTCACTATCCTTGATGAATCCTTCCTACCACCTTTCATACAAAGAATTACAAAGGATTACAAAGGAGGAGTATGCCGACAGGAGACCTTTTGGTCCATATCTAGGTTGGATGCGAAAAAACGTAATAATAAATAAATAGATACATAAATAAATAAATAAAAATTATGATAATGTAAATAATGATATATAAAATAGATAAATAAAAGCACTATCCACTTCACTGCTGTTTGCCTTTACTTGATTTCTCCTCCCTAGTTCCTTCCACAATTCTTTTTACTCATCATTCCATTCCTCCTTCTGTCTATTTTTCCTCTCAACTCTTTCCCCGTCAGACATTATCTACTGCTTTGCCTTGCCATCCTTTCCTTTCCATTTTATGTCTTTCCTTTCCATTCTGTCTTTCCTTTCCTTCCCTTTCCTTCCCTTCCCTTTCATTCCCTTCCCTTTCATTCCCTTCCCTTTGTTTCACCTCCTCCTTTCTTGTACTGTTCTATCTTCCTTCCCTTTCCTTTTCTTTCCGTCACTTTTCTTTTCCTTTAGGATAGAAACGCTTGCTTCCATTCCCTTCCGTCTTACCTCCACTCTCCCCTACTCCCTTCCCTTCCCTTTCTTTCTGCCTCTTTCCTTTCAATTTCCCTCTTCTATTTTCCTTTCAGCAAATGGACCATCTCTTTACATTGCTCCACACTTTTCTTACAAAGCTCTTTGCCCCCCTCCCCCTCCCCACTCACCTCCGTTACCCTCCACAAGCCATTTCGCTGCATTTTCATCTTCTACATCTTCTCTTTCTCTCTTTCTCCACATCGGTCCTTCCACGGCTTGGCTTTTCTGTAGCAGTTAGCTACCTCCATACTCCATTTTCTTCCATTTATGTCCCTTCCCCTCTTCATCTATACTTCATCTATGCTCCATTTATTTATATCTATTTATTATATTATCCATTTATATTTATTATTTTATTTATATTTATTATGTTTATTTATATTTTCTTCCATCTACTTCCCTTCTCCTCTTTGTCTATACTTTATCTATACTCCATTTATTTATTCATTATATTATTCATTACTTATTTATTTATATCATATTATTTATATTCATTATATTTTCTTCCATCTATTTCCCTTCTCTTCATCTATACTTCACCTATAGTCCATTTATCTATATTTATATTATATTATTTATTAATTTATCTATATTCATCTATTATTTATATTATTATTTATATTTATTTATTATATTCATTTATATGTTTATACTGCATCTATTTCTCTCCTCCTCTTATTCTATACTTCTATCTTTTACCATTTGTTTCCTCTCCTCTCCCTCCATTCTCCATTTTCTTTCATCTATTTCCCATCTCCTCTTATTCTATACTTCTATCTTTCACCATTTATTTCTCCTCTCCTCTCCCTCCACCCTCAATTTTCTTCTATTTCTCTTCTCTTCATCTTATTCTATACTTCTATCTTTCACTATCTATTTCTCCTCTCCTCTCCCTCCACCCTCAATTTTCTTCTATTTCTCTTCTCTTCATCTATACTTCTATCTTTCACCATTTATTTCTCTTATCTTCCTCCATACTCTTTCTCACTT
>NC_134818.1:3127912-3135412 GCF_046742065.1 Oratosquilla oratoria
ATATATATGAGAAATCACATAAACTCGTGATTCTAAATATGCAGACAAATCACCAAGGAAATTAATAAAATGATCGAGTATATGTATATATATATAAGTATATGTATATATAGAGTATATGTATATGTATATCTGAGAAATCACATGAACTCGTAATTCTAAATATACAGAAAAACCACCAAGGAAAATAATAAAATGACGATTAAGTATATGTATATGTATATATTTATATGTACGTCTATGTGTATGTGCATTTGTATGTGTATGTATATGTGCATATGTAAATGTATATGTACTTGTATACACATTCTTCTATGTGAAAGTATACTAGAAATGATATAATATATATATATGTACCTCTCTTTATGTGCCTCTTGTTTAGTTCATGAGGCAAAAAAATTATGTGGCCACAGATAATAGTTAAGGAACAAATATATTATAAAGGTTAAGTGATTACAATATATTACCACATTAAGTGAAACTTTCCATCCACTTGTGAATACACAAGGAGAATATTAGCTTTTTATTCTTCCACAACTTTCTCGACCACGCTTGCCTCAGAGAGAGAGAGAGAGAGAGAGAGAGAGAGAGAGAGAGAGAGAGAGAGAGAGAGAGAGAGAGAGAGAGAGAGAGAGAGAGAGAGAGAGAGAGAGAGAGAGAGAGAGAGAGAGAGAGAGCCAAAGGTAAAACATGTAAAGAAGAAATTTGCGTGTTAACAAAATCAGCGAAATATGCGGGCATAAAATTTAGCGAAAGCAGCCGCAGGAACTGTGTATATATACACATATATTTTTTTAATTTACCGAACAAAGCTTTTTGATTTTACTTGCAAATACCAAGGGAAGCATTCACTTGTCTGTAATTCTATTAGATGCTTCTCTTAAACATAACAGTATCTTGCATGTGAAAAGAAAATGTATTCCCGCACTGACCTACTGAATAGGTCACTTACAAAGGATTACAAAGGAGGAGCATGCCGACAGGAGACCTTTTGGTCCATAACTAGGTCGGATGCGAAAACATGATAATAATGATGAATAAATAAAATAATAATGATATAAATGATAAATTAAATAAATAGGTAAAGTTAGATAATAAACAAATAGGTAAATAACAAATACTAATAAATGGACAGATAGATGATAATAAAAAACATTAAAATAAATAATAACAAACTACCCCTATCTAGCCCTAAACAATTTCATTCAGCTGAGGGAAAACTCCTAAATTCCAAAGAATTAATCTTCAAAAATAAAAAATAAAGACAAATGAGATATGACATGAAGAATATGTCGAAACTAGTTTGATGTGGCTTAGCGGGTGATGAGTTTGCATTTTGCAACTTAAGCTCAATGACTACATTAATGTTTGTCTTGCGGAAGCTCCTCGTCGAATTTATGGAGATAAAAATCCTCGGCCTCAAGTGGCTCAGAATTACATATCATTGCCCACTAAACCCCAGTAACCAGTTAACCCTTTAAACTCCGATGACAAGATGTCTTGTCATTTGGTCAAATATAACAAAAAATCATAAAACACCAAAATGTTTGATCAAACACCAGAAAAATATGACGTCAGTCCTCGCGCGGTCAAGCCGCATCAGATGATATTCGGATGTACGGGCCGGCGCGAGGCCTACCATATACGGTTTTTCGTATCCACACCACAAGCGGCTGACATGAGTTGAATGGGTAAACGATTTGGGTCTGACTAAGGCCACACGGTTTTGTTCACCACAGAAGGATCTCTTAGGTTTCACTGTTAAGGAAACTGGGTAAAAGTGGACAACGTAAACAAAACGATTCAGCAAGAGAAACGTGACTGCGTCCTTTTTTTCGGTTTCTTCCCCCCTCCCCCTTTCTGTTTTCTGCTGCTCATCTTCCTACTCCTCTTTATCCTCCTTTGTGAACTTTAAGTTTTATAACGTGAAATTTATTTTTGTTGGGTTTAACTAAAAAGAAATATTCTCCTTGATGATTGCACACACACACACACACACACACACACACACACACACACACACACACACACACACACATTATATATATATATATATATATATATATATATATATATATATGCAGAATTCCACTTCACCGTGGAGTAAATGTGGACATACGAAAAGAACACGGAAGAACAAATGTTGACGTAAAATCTTTCGTGCAATACATCTTCAGACAAATAGCACAAGTTATAAAAGTAGAAATAGCTTAAATGCACACTCGAGGAAGGAAATATGAAGTGGAACGACCTGACTCAGGCCATGACTCGAACTCAACTGTCTGCGTTCCTCCTCCGATATTTGCCAGGAGGAAATCATTTTTACAACTATTAATAACTTCTCACATTTAAAATGACCATTGACCATTTTCCCATTTTTCTCGCGTGCCCTAGATATTAAACACGTGATTCAGTCACATTTCTTTTAAGGAGTTTTTTCAATCTTACATGAGTCTACCAGTCGGTGTAGTGATTGTAAGTAATTTTGTACTAAATTACATTTTCATTTGACTGTACCATCGTAACACTATAGCTATGTTGTGAGTTCCTGGCTTGCAAGACTTGTCATGATTGTTTGGTATAAAGTTTGTGATGACTAATGGATTATATATCGGATAACCAATAAAATTCCCAGAAACCAGGATCATACAACATAAATATATCTTCCCCCATGACAACGCGATGTTCAATTCGCTCAGAGTTTCTATACTTCGGTCCAGATATTATTCGTCTGTGCCTGACTTACCCTCCAGCCTCTCCTGCCAAGAACAAGCTCCCTTGACATGAACACATGTCTCCGCTTTCCCGGCAGAGCCAGGAGGCCATTCGGCCCGGCCTCCTCGCCGTCTCACCACTCAAATCGTACATCGAAGTCACGTCAACTGTCCGACGCACTTCTTTGTGAGTCGGGCCAGATCTTGCTCACGTCTTTATGCAGCCGCCCTTCTTCTACCTCGACGGGACGCTGAGACAGCCAGACATGACAAAAAAAAAACAAAAAAAAAAACAAAAAAAAATCGTGACCAAAATAGTCGGAGGCTCGAACCACACGCTCGCCTTATCTCAATACTACGGTATGGAATAGATTTGGAAGCCTGAAGCCTGAATTCTATTTCAGTACGTGTCCCCTTTACTCTTGGATACGCTCTCTATGGCCATAACCTTCATCTGCTGGGAGCAACGTCTGATCCCTTTATGATGTATCTACAAATCTTCATAAATTATATTATTTTTTATGTTGTCTCTCCCTTGCCATGCCCTCCCGTTGCACTTCTTGTTAGCATGCATTGTTACTAAAACTCGTTGAAACAGCATGAAATTAGAATGGTTGTGAGGCGCGCGGCATGTTGAAAAAGCCCGCCCGCAACACTACAATCAACACGCTGAGTAACGCGTTGGGACAACGTGAGGCTGATTGTGGACGAGTCTTTAGTTCTTCATGCATTAGTTCTGTTTACACAAGGAAACACTTCAGATGGATGCTACACTAGCTGGCCATGTAAGCTCGAGTACCATCATCAGTACGTTGCCTTCAACCTGTCCATATCCTCACACGTCTAACAACTCCAAAGTTACCCATAAATGTAAAATAAGGGTTACCCAAGTCTTTTGAATGAATCACATTGAACGCCCTCAGAGCTAAATATGAAATTACGTATCAAAACATTCCTCCGAGCAGGCATGTTATCTCCCTGAGAGAAGTCAACTGTTATTACAGCCTCGATCTAAGAGAACAGAATTAGCATAACATGTTTTGACATTTCTGTGCTTCTCCGAAGGCACAATCCCTCTATGTTTCTTATGACGACGCACACCTCTGCAAACTGTGTGGAGTTGTACACTATACAATGGTTCTTGGCAAGCTGCTCAGGCAACCCCAAATCGAAACGGCACAGGATAGGCACACTCTGAGGCGAGATCATCTGAGCAAGAGAAATTATTCATAGGCGCACCAACTCAATGGCATACCATACAAATATCATTTACCATATAGCAGGAGTCATTAACATAGACAGTGAACAAGGGGACTTAGGACTAACCCTTGTTTAAGGTCATTAACTAATGTAAATGGGTTTACGATCTTGTGGCGCTCCAATGCGCGGTAAGGCGGCGATGCATAAGAACATAAGGATGGAGACTGCAAGAGGCCATAAGGCCTACACTTGGCAGGTCCATGTCCATTGCCCCTTGTCATCTCCATCCATAAGGTTGTCTAACCGTTTCTTAAAACAACCGATAATTTTTAGCGCTCACTACATGGTTACTAAGTCTATTAGTAAACTAGTTCTTGCCTATTTCCTTTTATCTAAATTTGTCCAATTTAAATCCATTACTGCGAGTCCTGCCCAGTTGTCTTAATATGATGACCTTGTTAGCGTCACCCTTGTTAAAGCCTTTGATCCACTTGAACACCTCTATTAGATCACCCCGCACTATCCGTCTTTCCAGAGAATGTAGGCTAAGGTGCCTATGCCTCTCCTCGTAAGGTAAATTTCTGGGCCCTTGTATCATTTTAATCAATCTCTTCTGTACTGATTCTAGTGAATTGAGTGAAGCAGTGGTAAGCGTTCCTTACTTTGGACGCGAAAAGTCCAAGTTCGATACCCAAGTGTTAGGAAAGTGTTCAAGACGTACTTTCACTTCTTCCCAACCCCTCTCTGCAACGGCGGACCCCAAAGGTGCCGTATACCAGTATTACCTTCCACACAGTCCATACAACGTTGCCAAGCCAGATGATGAAGACACCGTGGTGAGGTTCTGAGGCTGTATGGGCACCCAAGGGACAGGCCGGTGGTTCTGTAGAGGACCATCAATTCTGACTACATGAAGAAAGAGTATCGGTGTGTGATGGTGATTCGCAGCCTAATAAATGACTCATTTCCTCAGCATGAGTCCCACGACCATACCTGAATAAAATCTACTGGCATTAGACACAACAATTTCTCCAAATTGCAGACAATCGTTGTTGTCGGATGATGGCTAGCAAAAATATAGAGCATTAAAGGAATTATCAATCAAATCATATTCGAAACATAACGTAAAACTTGGACACATGGTGGATACAACTCAAATTAAAAAAAAAATAATAATAGAAAAGTTGAAGTTTAAATCTGAATTGAAAAATAAAATATGAATTCAAATTAGGATATTCAAATTCTGAAAACCAAAAATTAAAAATACTGATATCTATTTATATCTATCATATATACTAAATGGGCTGTGTATATGAACAAGGCCTGTTTTCCCTCAGCCGAATAAAATCGCCTGGCGGCAAAGAGAATAAAAATACAAGTAGAGCGAGACATCCAATGAAAGCTCGCTGGCTGAGCGGGATAGGACGTCGTGACTTGCGGCGAAGGTCGAGAGGGATGGCGGTTCGAACCCTGCCACCGGCGAAGTTGAACCAAGGGTGAGTTTGTGACGTTAAGCCACATCACGATGTCCAAAACTTAGTTAACTGACACAGAAAGAGTTCCAGGGTTAACCTGTTCAGAACGGTGTTCACATTCATGTTAAACTCCAACGATAACATACAAGGTCATCATATTAAGACAACAGGAAAGGACTCACAGTGATGGGTTTAAACTGGACAAATTTAGATTTAAGAAGGAAATAGGCAAGAATTGGTTTGCTAATAGGGTGGTCAATGAATGGAATAGACTTAGTAACCATGTAGTGAGCGCTGAAACTATCAGTTGTTTTAAGAAACGGTTAGACAACTTTATGGATAAGGATGATAGGTGGTAATGGGTATGGAACTGCCTAGTGTATGCCTCATGGTCTCTTGCAGCCTCCTTCATTCTTATGTCCTTATGCCATACCACATGATCGGCACATATTCAAAGTCTCATGCTCTCAAGGCCCCAAGACCTTTCGTCATGACAACGCGATCAAACCGTTTCTTCCTCACGCTCAGGCACCTTGGTGACCTTGAGGTGGCATTTCTCGACGCTTCAGCGAAGAAATCCTCGCATAGTTTCGCTCTTTCACGCTCTCGTGGTCTCCAGCGACCTCAACCCCCGTCCCCCTTTCACGCCCTACTCCGGCCCCAACCCCTCACTCAGTCTGGGATCTTCATACCTCATCCACACAAAGGTCTGCAACAATTTCGCTAATTATAGAAGTTTCTGATCAGGATTACTGAATACCTCTTTGTGTGTGTGTGTGTGTGTGTGTGTGTGTGTGTGTGTGTGTGTGTGTGTGTGTGTGTGTGTGTGTGTGTGTGTGTGTGTGTGTGTGTGTGTTTCACCATGGTCTTGGATCACGTGTTGGACTCGTGATCGACAGCTATTTCCCTTCTGGAAGAGAGCTCAGAGCTCAAATGTAACCGATCTATGGGTATTGTTGTAACCTTACGCGCACACACGCCCCAACTCTCCGCCCACGAGAGTTGGTGTAACGACTCGCAGCCCAGCGATACTGAAATTTTTTCAGCCCTGGTTGAGATTCGAACCCGGACCGCCGTAATGGCAGCCGGGAACTCTAACCACCGCGCCATGAAGTCGTGTGTGTGTGTGTGTGTGTGTGTGTGTGTGTGTGTGTGTGTGTGTGTGTGTGTGTGTGTGTGTGTGTGTGTGTGTGTGTGTTCACATTGGTCTTTTGGATCACGTGTTGGACTCGTGATCGACAGCTATTTCCCTCCGGGAAGAGAGCTCAGAGCTGTGTGTGCGTGTGCGTGTGTATGTGTGCGTGTGTGTGTGTGTGTGTGTGTGTGTGTGTGTGTGTGTGTGTGTGTGTGTGTGTGTGTGTGTGTGTGTGTGTGTGTGTGTGTGTGTGTGTGTGTGTGTGTGTGTGTGTGTTTGTGTGTGTGTGCGTGTGCGTGTGGGTGTGTGTGTAAACGCGCGCACGGGAGGATGTACGTTTGCTTGCGTGTTTATGCCCACACTTACCTCCAGAAAAAGCAAGTCATTTTATGTGCATCTCGGACAGTGGCCATTATGTGCCTAAAGTCTCTGTTAGCTTCGCAATTTGCAGGAAATGGAAACCATATGCAAATTACACTTCAGGTCCTACACTGTACTTCAAGCGATGTGGAACATTTCTAGTGTTACTCTAGGTACACATAAACATTCAGTTGTAAAACGCTAACAGAGATAAACTCGGTCTCGCGTACACATATAAGCACACACATGGATACACATACTTGCTGTAAGGTCAATTAATCAATTGTTGACTTGAGTTGCTTTGACTGGAAACCCGGACGACGACCACTGTACTGGCCTTCGGGGACTTACCTACATCTCCTTGGGAAGAAACCTGGGGCTGTTGACTGTTGTATTACTGTGGGACTATTTCCAAGTGCCTAAATGAAAATAATAGAAGGAGGAAAGTCTGCGGCAGTCAGCTCTTCTTGTGTTTAAAAGTGGGAGAAATACAGACGAATCTAACAAAGATATCCTGGAACCATTCCGAAGAGAGAGTGTCATATTCTCAAGAATGCGCGACTAAACGGAAGTGAGGAGGTTGACGGGGTTGGAAGATAAGCGGAAGGGACATGAC
>NC_134818.1:3137912-3147912 GCF_046742065.1 Oratosquilla oratoria
AAGTTAAATAGAACAGTGAATGTTTTCGCAAGATATTTGCGGGAAAAAATAGAAAAGCAGATATCAAGAATTACCTCGGAATCCTTATTAGACTTAGATGAAACGAATTAGATATCAGAAACCAAATAGTATCAAAGCACGAGAACAGAAGAACACAAGAACACGAGAACATAAGAACATGAGAATGAAGGAGACCGCAAGAGACCATAAGGCCTACACTAGGCAGTTCCATGTCGACCCTTGAACTATAGAGGACATCTTTACATATTTTATTCTACTTATCTAGATACCTTTTCGGCTGAGGGATAGACTGGTTCAAAAAGGGGGTCGTGGTGGGTCGCGACCCCGGACTGGCCCAAACGTTAGCCAGAAACAAATATGTAAACGACACCACTGGGTTGAAAGTTTTATCTCATCAATAGTGACACACTGCCGCCAGGCGATTTTATTCAGCTGATGAGACCGACCTCAGGAAATTAAACATAACTCCTTTTCTCGTTATGACTGGACCCAGCCTGAAGGTGATTTAAGTCGTCTAGCACTAGCTAGAATAAAAGCTGTAAAGTTCGTCACCTTATTGAAGAAGGTTAAGTATTTAGAGATTGATATTTGAGAAGGAAGGACACAGAGTTGAATAAAATCACATGGCGGCAGTCGGAAGGGATTAGGGTCATAAGGGATGAAAAGGTGTTGACAAAATGCAAGAAATCCTTATGTTTATTTTTTTTTTTGTAGTAAGATAAAAAAAATAATTTGGCGCTAACCAGTATGAAAATAAGACTATGCCACCTATAAATAATTTCTCTCTCTCTCTCTCTCTCTCTCTCTCTCTCTCTCTCGATGATTGCTGATGACGATGATGATGATGATGATGATGATAGCAATGATAACAATTATAACAATGATAAAATTAATTAACAATATTGAATAAATAATAAAAAAAACAATCTCATTCTCACGAAATGGGAAGTTAGAAACCTCTGGTAGGGCAAGCCTTGTCAGTTGTGGCGAGCCGCTATCTCTCTCTCTCTCTCTCTCTCTCTCTCTCTCTCTCTCTCTCTCTCTCTCTCTCTCTCTCTCTCTCTCTCTCTCTCTCTCTCTCTCTTTCAAGGCCGATGAATGGGTCGCCTCCCCGCCTGGCCAGGGGTATCGGGAACCAAGGCAAGAAGCACGCAGCGGGTCCCGGGAATCGAACTCATGAACACCCGGTTATGAGTTCGCTACGGTATCCACTGGGCTAGCGCACGGCCCTAAAAGAATAAATTAATCAATTGTTCATAAAATAACCTAAACTAACGAATACCACTGCTTCAGACACCA
This sequence comes from Oratosquilla oratoria, assembly GCF_046742065.1. NCBI lineage: Eukaryota > Metazoa > Arthropoda > Malacostraca > Stomatopoda > Squillidae > Oratosquilla > Oratosquilla oratoria. The sequence goes on from NC_134818.1 coordinate 3,139,233, forward strand.
CTAATTCAATCAGTACTAACACCACAAATATCACCACTGTGCTATCACCACCACCACCATTCACCATTTCCACCACCACCACTACCACCATCACCATCTTCTATTCTGACTCGAAATGTTCTTCTTTTTTCATATCAACCCAAGATACAAAAACCATAACATCGTAGGAGTCCAAACCACTAACACGGCCACTCTACCACCACTTCAATATCACCACCACTAACACCACCACCACTAACACCACCACCACTAACACCACCACTAATACCACCCCTACCACCACTAACACCACCCCTGCCACCACTATCACCACCACCACTAACACCACCACCACTAACACCACCACCACTAACACCACCACCACTAACACCACCACCACTAACACCGCCACCACCACCACTAACACCACCACCACTAACACCACCACCACCACTAACACCTCTACCACTAACACCACCCCTACCACCACTAACACCATCCCTACCACCACTAACACCACCCTACCACCACTACCACCACGTTCTTACCACCTACATCTAGATGGAACCGAGCTTCTGGGCTGAAAAACAGTAAAAAATTATGTGTGTATTTACCTTCTTTTTGTAACATTAAAGATAAGAGCTACACTTATGATGTACCGTGTGTGTGGGTGCGTGCGTACGTGTGTGTGTGTGTGTGTGTGTGTGTGTGTGTGTGTGTGTGTGTGTGTGTGTGTGTGTGTGTGTGTGTGCGTGTGGGTGCGTGCGTGCGTGTGTGTGTGTGTGCGTGTGTGTGTGCGTGTGTGTGTGTATGTGTGTGTGTGTAAGTGTGTGTGTGTGTGTGTGTGTGTGTGTGTGTGTGTGTGTGTGTGTGTGTGTGTGTGTGTGTGTGTGTGTGTGTGTGTGTGTGCTACCGAACACAACCTAATTACAACTACCCTTAAAATAAAAATAAAACCCCATTACAAAAATCCTCTTTCAGTAATTCATATCCTGAAGACCACACCTCAGTTAAACAGAATCTCTTTGCCTTCACCAGAATAAAGACTGGCAAGTGCGTCACACGGCCGAGAGCCTTAAACGGATTTCCTCCCTTTTTCCTCGCGCCGTTGCCGTTTCTCATCAACAGTATGGATATCGCTTAAACATTTTCTGTCATTTTTCGTCCTGTTTCGCAAAATTCTTTCGTCTACGCGGCGCGCCGGTATGCATGAAGGCAGAAGCCTAAGCATTGTGCGAACGTGAAACAGCATCGCCAGATGAGCAGCATTATTACAGCATTAGTGAAATAAAAAAAATATTGGAATTGTTGACATTCCTCTTCGATCAGGCTAATGGAGAATTGCATCATCCTGAAAGAGACAACGCTCCATTCCAACCATTTTTATTTATTCATTTTGTTTATTATCATTGTTATTCATTTGTTTATTTATTCATTTATTCATTTTCATTTTGTTTATTATCATTGTTATTCATCTGTTTATTTATTCATTTATCTTGCTTAAGGAAAATATCTTCCAGTAGCGTCAATTTATCGTCCATTCAAATCTATTCTCCCCTTACATCTCTTGCCTTCTTCCTTCTTTGCTCAACAGACATTCCTCTTTCACTCAAGACCCACTTCTCCTCATCCATCCATCCATCCATCTCAATCTCAGTTTTCCCCTGAAGTTCATTCCATCCACCTCTACCTTCCACTTTTTTTTGCTAGTCTTTCCTCACTCATTCTTTGCAAGTGCCCAAACCATCCCAATATTCTTTCAGCAGCCGTATCTCCCTTTCCGACCCAGCTCTCCTCTTCACCTCCTCATTTCTCACACTGTCTATCCTCGTAAGATCCAACATATTTCTCAAACACCTTATCTCAAACACATTTAAATTTCTTTATTTTGATTTCCATAAATCCCAAGTCTCTGACCCATAGTGGCATAGGCACAATCATCCCTTCATATAATTTTCTTTTTGGATCCATCTCCAGGTACCTAATTCTCATGATACTTTTCATTCCTTCAAACATTTTTTTTTTCTCTCATTCTACAGATAACCTCCACCCCGAACTCCTCCATTCTCTACTACATATTACACTATATACTTAAGATAATATAATCCACTTCATCTAACCTATCTCCTTTAGTACTTCTAACTTTCTGTCACCTTTACCCTTTGTACTTCTCACCAACCTAGTTTCACCAACTTTTACCTTCAACTTCTCAGCAGCTGGGCCCTGTTGTGGGTGTGCTGTGTCTTGCTGCATTGCTTCTGGCCCGGGCACTGAGCGGGAGGCAGGGATGACCCGTCATCCATAAGGAGCTAAGATGAGAGGAAAAGAAATGGGTGACGGATGGGATTGAGATGGATAGGGGTGGGTGCATGTCTTAGCTGGCTACCTCCCTCATGAGGGGGCAGAAGCCTTTGGGTATATTAATAGACAGATAGATAGATAGATATAGATAGATAGACAGATAGATATAGATAGATAGATAGATAGATATAAACAGAAAGATAAATATATATAGATAGATAGATACATGGATAGATAGATAGATATAGATAGATAGATAGACAGATAGATATAGATAGATAGATAGATACATGGATAGACAGAAAGATAAATGGACTGATAGGTAGATAGGTATATAGACAGATAGATTGATAGATATATGGATAGATAGATAAATGGATTGATAGGAGATAGGTACATAGGTACATAGATAGGTAGATAGATGGATAGATAGATGAATAAACAGATTGATAGGTAGATAGACAGATAGACAGAGAGATAGACAAATAGTCAGTCAGATAAATAGGTAGTCAAATAGATAGATTAATAGACAGATACATAAATGGATAGATGAATAAACAGATTGATAGGTAGATAGCTAGACAGATAGAGAGAGAGATAAGTAGATAGATAGATGAGTTAAAGACAAGAGATAATATTCACCCGAGAGGCGACCTCAGGAGGGAGTTCATTCACGTTCGATCGCGACCCCGCTGTGTCCCGAGTCATTCACTCCCCCGCGCGAAATGAATAAAATCGTCTGACGTCACCCGAAATACAACTCAGCAAAGTTCCTGTCATCATACTGAAGGTCTTGATACAACGCTGCTACATTAGCGTGTCCGAGTCCGAGTCTGTTCGTAATGAATTTATACACAAATTTGTTCTCCCGTGTTCCTTCCCACAGGCAATATAACACAAAACCTTAAGTGATAACACGGATCGGACAGAAAACAATGAATAAACATATAAATGAATAAATAAATACACAAGTAAATAAACAAATGAATAAATAAATAACATACGATCATCACTGCATCAGACAATATTGTTTACGTTTTCTCAAAAAATTGAAAAAACGTTTTCCGAAACTTTGATGAAATTCTTCCATGATCAATACTCCGGAGGATATCATGAATTTTGACAGAAGCCATCAGACCTCTCTGGTTTGCGAGAAGCGTGGGCACCAGCCTTTGGCTACATAATATTAGCGTGGATCGAGACAATCTTCCAATATGGCGGAATCAAACTCAATCTCAATTTCTCGTCCATTCTCCCGCTCTGCCTCATCGTCAATATATTCGCGCATGTATTGCATCATGGTCAAAAACGTAAACACAAATCTGCAGTACAACAATTTTCTATACGAGTGTTTTATTAATTCTTCGCAAAAAATGAATAATGAATCGTGGATGTAATATACTGTATGTGTTGACAGACATTTATATGCATGTATGGATTTCTGGATCTATATATATATGCAATATGTACACATACATGCATTATGTACGTGCGAATATGCATGTATGCATGGTGGAGTATATGTATGGTGTCTGTGTAAAGAAATGCATATACAAGAGCTTTGGATGACGCTTTTGGCCTTGCTCCTGCCTCGTGATAAATTACGAGACCTCGAGAACGATTCCCAACGGCTCCCGATGATTGCTATTTGACTTTCTTATCAAAGGGAAAATTCTTAATGTATGTGCATATGCATGGGCAAGTCTAAGTGTATGCGTATGTACACGTGTACGTTTGTGTGTGTGTGTGTGTGTGTGTGTGTGTGTGTGTGTGTGTGTGTGTGTGTGTGTGTGTGTGTGTGTGTGTGTGTGTGTGTGTGTGTGTGCGTGTGTACGTTGAAATGAATTACATGTCGACAGGAGAATTTGCTGTCCATAACGAGTCGGATGGAATAAAGTACAAATACGTGTATGTGTACGTACAAGCGTATACGTATGTGTACGTGCACATGTATGTGTTTATGGTACACATGTATGGTACACACATATGTGTATTTATGTGTATGCATGTATGCGTGTGTAAAAGTGCATATAGTGCCTATTGATGTGTACGTGTATGTGTATGTGTATGTGTATATGTATGTGCGTTACGTGAGTTTGATTAGACTTGTGTCGTGCTACCTACTGACTTCGCTACATTTTATGAGGGACATAAAGAAATGTGACAAAATAACCTTCCTTCACCACACCATTTCCTCAGAATCATGAATGAAGACTAATTGTCATTATTTCCACATCTATTAATGTTCTCGTTTAACCTCTTATTACCAACAAAATAAGGAAATTGGCGTCTTTAACAATTCTATTCTGGTCGATGGTAGGTGATCTTATTCAGCGTAGAAGAACCTCTAAGTAGTAAAAGGTTAAACTCAAATTCGTCATCACCATTTTCATTACTGGTTTCCACATCGACAATGCGTCAGAGGTGACTTCCACAGCCTCCCTTATTCGTCTCCTTTATCTCTATTTGTCTTCACCTTTTCTTCGTCTTCGTTTCATATTCTCCTTTCACATCATATTCCCTCACTATATCCTAAACATCTTTGCATAATTTAATCTTTCTCGTTACTTACTCTTTATCTTTATGGTTTTGTTACATACATACATACATTCATATACCAAAGGCTTTTTTTCCCTTACAAGGGAGGTAGCCAAAAAACAAAGGCATAAACATCACTCCCACCCATTCTATTCCTATCACAATCCACCCCTCTCCACCCTCTTCCCTCCCTCTTATCTTGGCACCTCCTGGATGACGGGTCATCCCTGCATCTTGTCCACTCTCCTCTGACGGGTTTTCTTCTTCATTTGTTTTGATTTCTTCAGACCGTCACCGTTTTACCATTCCTTCTAGACCAGTGTTTCCCAACCTGGGGTGCTGAAATCAATTATAGGGGGTGCTGGGAAGTGATGCACACAAAAATCACATTGATATATGTATCACTGATTACCCAGTTGTGCATATTTGACTTTTTCCATGCTATTTTATTTTCCTAGGGCGTTCTTATTTCTTCTACAAACAATATTGCCAATTTGTTTCAGTTCTAACGAATCAAGAAAATAAATCATCAAGCAGTATACTTCACTTTCGTTTAACCTTCTAGTAACAGGATAGGGGTGCTGGACTGCTTAGACATGACAATAGGGGGTGCTATGGTCGGAGAGGTTTGAGAAACGCTGCTCTAGACGCCTTCCCACAAAATATTCTATTCTTTTTATCATCAGGTCAATTACGTCTCCCCAACTCACGCTGATTTCTTCATCAGACTCTTCGTCATGACAATTCTTCTCTTCCTTCCGTTAGCTAATTTGAACGTCGACGTTTGAAACTCGTACACGGGGGTTGATTCAGAAATATTTAGATTTTTTTCAGTCAATTTCAACTTTAAAAATTTCGTTTATTTTATGCGTTTAGGAATTCTTAAACTGTTTTTATATTTCTGACTCCAAATCCGAACTTACTATATAATCCATCTTATAAGCTTTTACTATATCCACTTCTTGAAAGGTGAAAACACGCACACACACACACACACACACACACACACACACACACACACACACACACACACACACACACACACACACACATTCACACACACAAACTGGACGAAACAATAGTGTGTGTAAAAACTAAACACGAAATTAAGAGCAAACTAGACACTGCGCCATACAAAGACGGGATACCACGAGTATAGTTCCCCTTCTCGTAAGATACAACTATGTAAATACACACGCATACACCCCCCCCCCCACACACACACACATATTCTTCAAGAGTTTCCTGCTAGGATCAACATAATAATTATTTCTTCATTAATGTGTGGTAATAATATACAACAATGTAAACACACACACACACACACACACACACACACACACACACACACACACACACACACACACACACACACACACACACACACACACACACACACACATAACACACACAGCCTTCAAGAGTTTCCTGCTAGGATCAACATAATAATTATTTCTTCATTAATGCGTGGTAATAGGGAACCGACTTCACACAGCGGGATTCCCATTTCTTCCCGTTCGATGCACCACACGCCCGCGTCCCCCTAGGCACACCCTGCGTCAACCTCAATCATAACTCTATTCACGTAGAAATTGAACAGCCGCGGCACAGTACTCTTTCGACACTCCTTTTCCTTTTCCAGCACACACCGCAGATCCACAGAGTCCTCTGTGACTTTACATTGCTCTCTTGAAAATCTTTGGGAAAGAAAAGGAAAAAGAAAAATTCCCTCCAATTAAAAAAAAAAAAAAAAAAAAAAAAAAAAACTCACTAAGGTATCTTGTACTTTGACTGTCTAGATGTGGCACTTATATATATATTATGCATATATATTATATATATATATACATATATATATAATATATATATCATATTATATATATATATGTATATATATATTATATATATATATATATATATATATACATACATATTTACAATTGTGTCTTTCTTGTTTCGTTATTGTGAAATTAATTTCATCCTCAGAACTATTCGCTTAATCCCTTTCTGAATTTGATATGAGATGTTTTATATCTCTTGTATCTCTACCGGCAAAGTAGCATCAATAATACATATACCGTATCTCAACACACGTAATAACCATACTCCCACAAGGGTTCTGTATTAATCTTGATATATTATTATAATAAACATGACGGTGTGACGTCAATGGAGGTTAGCTGTATTGAAAAAAATATCCGAAAGTTAATAATATTGATATTATTGTTCATCATGTTTAGCGTTGCCTCATTCTTTACAATGACAATTTACATTTTTGAAACGTAACAAGACTCTTGTCCATAACATTTTCTTTGTTTAGGGCTATAGAATTCCGCAAATGAAAATAATTTCCTTTCAGAGATGCCAAATTTAACCTTTGAGATAGAATTTCTTTTGTTATTATTATCAATATATTTTCGATGAAGCTTACCTTCATAGCGCTATTGATAACGACCTCATGAAAAAAGCCACTCATTATAAATCCAGATCTTTTCCATAGAGGTGAATTAAAATAGTCATTTTAATTAACTCATATCTTAAATTAATTCGACCACCATCCAAATACGACCAAATATTCACAAATACTTTACTGAAAAGCGGAAATAATAACGTTGGAATATACAATGAACGGATCACGGCATAAAATCCAATGAAAATTCATTAGGTGTATTTCAAGCTATCATATATCAAATGCATTGTATTAATACAATTGCTTTCACTCCCTTCTTCCTCCCGCCAGCCTGTCCTCGATTTATATAAAGAGAGTGCACATGATTAGGTAAGTATATACGCACACACAAAGATACATGATACATTTATAGATGCATGTATACATATTATATATACATATATATATATATTATATATATATATGTATACCCACATATGTACACATACATATTTATTTACATATAAACATGTATATATACATACAAATATACACATATACATATATAATATATATGTGTATTATATATGCATATATATGCATCTATACATTATATACATATATATTATATATCATATATATATATATATTACATATATACATTTATACGTTATATATATATATACGTCTATACATATTATATATATACATCTATACATATTTATATACATCTATGCATATTATATACATATATATATACATATATATATACATATATATATATACATATATATATATACATATATATATATATATTATATATAGATAGATAGATACATAGATACATACATACTTATTTACATATAAACATGTAGATATATATACAAATATACATATATACATGTATACATATACACATATATACATATAAACATATATACATGTGTCCAGGGCCTGAGGATGTCTGAATAGACGAAACTGTTCGATCCACAGTTTATTATTTACCCTTTTGGTTTTTCCGCAAATATATACACGCACACACACACGCACACACGCACACACACATAAACACACACACACACACACACACACACACACACACACACACACACACATATATATATACATATTATATATATATATATATATATATATATATATGCAATACATACATGCGTAAATATAGATATATACATACATACGCACATACATGCACACATGTATCCAAACATACATATGTATTCGTATATATATTTGCATATATATACAGACATTAATGCATGCATACACATTTAGATATATACATATATATATATACATATATATATATTATATATATATACATATATATATATATACATATATATATATATACATACATATACATATACATATATATATATATATAGATATATATATGCATACACATACATATCTATATATGTATATATATATAAACATACATATATATAT
>NC_134818.1:3150412-3170412 GCF_046742065.1 Oratosquilla oratoria
GTCGTCTCGTTGCGGAGATCGAGGAGACTTCGAGGCCACAAGCTCTACAATAACAGTTTGTCCATCCCCCTCTTCCTCCTCCTCCTCCACTCTTTTCTATTCCTCTTCCTTCAACTCCCACTACTATTCCTACTCTTTCTTCTATTCCTACGTTCCTTCTCCTCTTTCTACTCCATCGCTTCCATAATCTGTTTCTTTTCCTCCTCTTCCTCCACTTTTTTCTATTCTTCGTCCTTCAACTTCTACTACTATTCCTACGATTTCTTCTATTCCTACGCTCCTTCTCCTCTTTCTACTCCTCCTCTTTCTTAATATATTCCTTTTCCTCCTCTTCCTCCTCCTCCTCCAACTGTTCTTGCACCTCCTCCTTTTCCTCTCCTCCTCCTCTTCCTCCTCTTCCTCAATTTCTTTTATCTCTTCTCGTTCCTTTCCTCTCAGCCTCCTTTTCCTCTTTCTCCTCCTCTTCCTTTTCTTCCCTTTTCTCTTCGTCCCATTCTACTTTACTTTCTCCTCCTCCTCGTCGTCTTCTTTGTCTCTTTCCTCTCCTATTCCTCCTTCTCATCTTCCCTTTCCTCCTTTTCCTCCTCATCTCATTCCAGTTCCTTTTCTTGTCCTCCTTGTCTCATCTCCATTGTCCATTTCATCTCCCCCGCCTCCTCCTCCTCAATATCCTCCTCCTCCTCCTCCTCCTCTTACTCTTCCTTCCTCGTCCTCTTTTTGCTCCTCGTCAATCACCATCATGACCCACTCATTCTTTCTTCTCCTTGACACAGTAGCAGAACGAGCGCTGGAAGAAGCCACTGAGGAGGAGGAGGAGGAGGAGGAGGAAGAGGAGGAAAAGGTGGAAAAGGAGGAGGAAGAGGAGGAAGAGGAGGAAAAGGTGAAAAAGGAGGAGGAAGAGAAGGAGGAGGAGAGGTTGGAGGAGGAAAAGGAGGAGGAAAAGGAGGAGGAGAGGGAGGAGGAAAAGGAGGCGAGGGAGGAGGAAAAGGAGAAGAGGGAGGAGGAAAAGGAGGAGAAGGGGAGGAGGAGGAGGAGGGAAGGGAGGAGGGAGAGGAGGAGGAGGGGAGGGAGGAGGGAAAAGAGGAGGAGGAGGAGGAGGAGAAGGAGGAGGAGGAGGCAGATGTGTAGGTGGAGGTGGATGTGAAGATGGTGATGGAGATGAAAGTGAAAGGTATTGTGGAGGTGAAGAATGACGTGGAGGTAAAGGAGGATATTGAGGAAGAGATGGAGGTGGGAGTCTATGGAGAAGGGAGTGGAGGAAGATGTGAGGAGGAGGAGGATACTAAGAGTGAAATGGTGGAGGGCGAGTTGGAGGCGGAGACTGAGATGAAGGTGAACCTTGAAGGAAGAGATGAAGGTGGGAGTCTATGGAGGTGGGAGTGGAGGGTGAGGTGAGGAAGAGGAGGTGGAGGGCGAGTTGGAGGGGGAGGCTGAGATGGAGGTGGACATTGAGGAAGACATGAAGGTGGGAGTCTATGGAGGTGGGAGTGGAGGGTGAGGTGAGGAGGAGGATGTTAAGAGTGAAATGGAAGTGGAGGGCGAGTTGGAGGGGGAGGCTGAGATGGAGGTGGACATTGGAGGAGGGAGTAGAGGGTGAGGTGAGGAGGAGGGTGTTAAGAGTGAAATATATGTGGAGGGCGAGTTGGAGGAGGAGGCTGAGATGGAGGTGGACCTTGGAGGAGGAGGTGGAGGGTGAGGTGAGGAGGAGGATGTTAAGAGTGAAATATATGTGGAGGGCGAGTTGGAGGGGGAGGCTGAGATGGAGGTGGACCTTGGAGGAGGGAGTAGAGGGTGAGGGGAGGAGGAGGATGTTAAGAGTGAAATATATGTGGAGGGCGAGTTGGAGGAGGAGGCTGAGATGGAGGTGGACCTTGGAGGAGGAGGTGGAGGGTGAGGTGAGTGTGAGGTGAGGAGGAGGATGTTAAGAGTGAAATATATGTGGAGGGCGAGTTGGAGGGGGAGGCTGAGATGGAGGTGGACCTTGGAGGAGGAGGTGGAGGAGGTGGACCTTGGAGGAGGAGGTGGAGGGTGAGGTGGAGGGTGAGGTGAGGATGAGGATGTTAAGAGTGAAATATATGTGGAGGGCGAGTTGGAGGCGGAGGCTGAGATGGAGGTGGACCTTGGAGGACAGATGCAGTGTGTCAACTCTCCGAGGCTTCATTTGTCTCCTCGGCAGTTGCCTAACACTCACTCTCAACAGACTCTTCATCTCCTCTTCTTCTCTTTATCTTTCCTCTTTTCCAGCTACGTGCTCTCTCACGACCGTTTCCTGCTCTCTTCTCTTCCTCTTCATTATCTTTTTCTTAATTTCTTCTCCTCTTCTCACCTCTCTTTTCTCCTCTTCCCTCTTTTCTCCTCTTCTCTCCTCTTGTCCTCTCTTTTCTCCTCTCTTTCCTCTTCTCTCCTCTCTTTTCTCCTTTTCTCTCCTCTTTTCTCCTCTTCTCTCCTCTCTTTTCTCCTCTTCTCTCCTCTCTTTTCTCCTCTTCTCTTTTCTATTCTCTTTTCCTCTTCTACCATCTCCCCTCGCTTTTCTCTCTACCTTTCCTTCACTCTCCTTTCTTCTCTTCCATCCTCAATTCTGTCTCCTTTTGTCACTATCTCCTCCTCCTCTTAATCTTCCATCCGTGTTCTCTTCTCTCCATTACCTCCTCTCTTCCATTCACTTCCCAGCCTATTCTCGTCTCCCTTCCCATCCACTCCTTCTCATCTGTATTTACTATCTTACCGTCCGTCGTTATCCATTTCTTCTTCTTTCTGTACCATTCTAAGCCTAATCCTACCCGTCGTCCTTTACCTTTCTTCCTTAATGAGAATCAGACAAGAAATAATGGTCTCAAACTGTCAGGAAATAGATTTAATTTGGAAGTGGGTAGAAACAACTTTGCCAACCGTGTAGTTAATGAATGGAATAAACTTCCTGCAGAGGCAGTGCAATGTAGTTCAGTTCGAAGCTTTAAGATTCATTTAGATAAGCACCTAAGCAAGATGCTGTAATGACCGCCATTTATTTGATATTATTTGTTTGTTACTATTTGTCTGTTATTATTTACTTGATTTTCATTTATTATTAGTTATCTGTCAATTTATCATTATTTACTATTTACCTGTTTGTTTATTACTTGACTATACCTAAGCATTTATTCATTTACTATCTATATTATTATAATTTTTATTTATCATTATTATAATTTTTTCGCATCCGATCTAGTTATGGACCAATAGGTCTCCTGTCGGCATGCTCCGCCTTTGTAATCCTTTGTATTCGTACTTCCTTGTTTACCTTTTCATTTCCATTTTTATCTTTCATTTAGTCCATTTCCTCCGGGTCCTCCTTTCTCACTTTCTGTTCTTTTTTTCCAACTCCGTCATTTCTTCCTCCTCTTTCCCTCCACTCAAAGAAGAACGCTATCCATTTTCGACTCTCGTCTCTCTTTTCTACTACACTCCGTAAATCCTTCCTCTTCAGAACGATATTGTGCCCGAGGATAGAGACGCTGGGTATCGGCGAGGAACGTAGCTTTTCATAGATGGACGACAGGTGGTGATGGATACGGAGCTGCCTAGTGTAGGCCTTATGGTCTTTTGCAGTCTCCTTTATTTCTTATGTTCTTATGTTCTTATAGCATAGTGACTCCCTCTGTGATTTTTTTTCTTTTTTTTTTTTGTCTATCGGTAGACGATCTCCTTCAATAGAAGGGTCGTTGCCGTAGTAAGTGGTAAACAATGTCTAATAGAAGTGATCTAATAGAGGTGTTCAACTGGATCAAAGGCTTTAATAAGAGTGACGCAAACAAGGTCACCATATTAAGATAACAGGGCAGGACTCGCAGTAATGGATTCAAATTGGACAAATTTAGATTTAAGAAGGAAATAGGCAAGAATTGGTTTACTAATAGGGTGGTCAACGAATGGAATAAGACTTACTAACCATGCAGTGAGCGCTGAAACTATCGGTTGTTTTAAGAAACGGCCAGACAACTTTATGGATGGGAAGGTCAGGTGGTAATGGACATGGAACTACTTAATGTAGGCCTTATGGCCTCTTGCAGTCTCCCTCATTCTTATTTTCTTATGTCTGGACAACCACCTTCGCTCTGGTGACGCTCTTTACATATTTTATTCTAGTTAACGTCAGGTGATACCATTCAGACGAGGGAGGGGGCGTCCTTCTCTTTCCTTTTCTCTCCTCCCTCCCTCTCCCTAATTCCCTTTCCTTCTCTCTCTCTCTCTCTCTCTCTCTCTCTCTCTCTCTCTCTCTCTCTCTCTGTCCTTTTCTCTCCTCCCTCCCTCTTCCTAATTCCCTTTCCTTCTCTCTCTCTCTCTCTCTCTCTTCTATCTCTGTCATTTTTCCTCTTTATTCTTATCCTTCTTTCCTCCCATCTTCCACCTCGTTCTCCTTCCTTACTCCTTCTTTCTTCTCCATCTTTAACCTTTCTCCATCTTTAACCTCCCTCCTTCTTCCTTCCTCCTTCTTCCATGTCTCTTTCTAATCTTCTTTATATATCTCTTCTTTTTTTTAATCCTTCTACTTCAACCTATTTCTCCTCCCTTGCTCCTCTTTTCTCTCTTCTTAACGTTCCTCCTCCATCCACCTCCTTCCTTTCATCTCTCCTTCGCCTTCCTCTCCTTACCTCGTCTCCATCCAGCTCCAGCTGTCAAAACGCGAAGTAGTCCACGCTCCCTCTCGCCAGTTTCCAGTCCATCTGATTAGTCGACTTCCGATGAGCAAATATCGACCTCGACCCAGGTCGATCTCGGGCGGCCTGGGTCGGCTTGGGTCAGGTCGCGCGTTGTAAAGCCTCGGATCAGGGTCGTGGGATTTGATCCAGTTGGTTGATTGCATACGCGACCCGCGCAGTTCCAAGAATGTAAACACACACACACACACACACACACACACACACACACACACACACACACACACACACACACACACACACACACACACACACACACACACACACACACACAAGGAGTTGTGACCTTGCTGTCCCGGTGTGTGGTGTGTGAATGGTCTCAGACCTACCCAGAGATCGGCAAATAATGAGCTCTGAGCTCACTGCCGTAGGGTGGTGTCTGGCTGTCTCGACAGAGACTGCAGCAGATCCGAGGTGAATACACACACACACACACACACACACACACACACACACACACACACACACACACACACACACACACACAAACACACACACAATGGTGGCGCGGTGGTAGAGTTCCCGGCTGCCACTACGGCGGTCCGGGTTCGAATCCCGTCCAGGGCTGAGATAAATTCAGTATTGCTGCACTGCGAGTCAATACTCCAACTCTCGTGGGCGGGGAGTTGTGTGTGTGTGTGTGCGTGTGAGGTCACAGCATTACCCATAGATCGGTCATATATGAGCTCTGATCTCTCTTCCGGGAAGGTAATAACTGCCGATCGTGAGTCTAACACGTGATCAGAAGACCATGGTGGATAATACACACACACACACACACACACACACACACACACACACACACACACACACACACACACACACACACACACACACACACACTAAGTGTGTCTCTTGCAAACCAATTAGGTTTCTGTATTAAGGCTCTTGTCAACACGTCTTGCAAATATTCAGATGTGTATTGACGTGACCTGCTTCGCATGGGTAGCGCGCAATCAGCAGCGTATCCGACCGATGGCGGGTTGCTATACTCTTTTCGCTGTGCGATCGCCATAGACAACAGTGATTCGTGCTTAGATACCTTGTTTGGATTATATACATATATTTGATATATATTACACATACGCACACACACACACACACCCATACCCACACACACACAATACATATTATATATATATATATATATATATATATATATATATATATATATAGTTTCGGCTGTCATTAGGTAGATTTGATACATATATAGGAAGGAGCATTTCCGTCAACCGTGTAGTCAGCAAAGAGAAACTTCCCGTAGAAGCCATCGGTGGAATGTAGAGAGGTCCGAAATTTTAAGATTCACTTGGGGAAACACCAAAACAAACAACTGTGATGTCTGCCAGTTGATCTGGTTTACTCACCTATCACTGTTAGTATTGTTGCTATTATTATCATTATTATCATTACCATTATCATCAACATTATCTTTTCAGTAACATTATTTTTCTTTTTTTTTTTTTTTTTTTTTTTTTTTTTTTTGCTAAGAAGTCATTAACCATTTTTTTTTTATATCGTATCTTGTTATGACCAATGGCTTCTGGACACAATATGAATTGTTCGCAAAGTGTCTGAAAGTCGTTTCCTGCCCTCGCCAATCAACTACAAAAGGCAGTAAACACAGAAACATGTCTTTTATTGCAAACTTTTTTTTTTTTATGTCATTCTCTCGACATGTTTCTACCGTTTGGTCCCTACAGCTGCCTCAGTTAGGGTTGGGGTGCCTTACCGTCTGTCACTGGTCAGATTCACGTCTTTAATCTACGTCTTCTTGTTAGAAAGTTAGGTTCACGTCTATAATCTTCGTCTTCTTGTTAGAAAGTTAGGTTCACGTCTATAATCTACGTCTTCTTGTTAGAAAGTTAGGTTCACGTCTATAATCTACGTCTTCTTGTTAGAAAGTTAGGTTCACGTCTATAATCTACGTCTTCTTGTTAGAAAGTTAGGTTCACGTCTATAATTTACGTCTTCTTGTTAGAAAGTCAGGTTCACGTCTATAATCTACGTCTTCTTGTTAGAAAGTTAGGTTCACGTCTATAATCTACGTCTTCTTGTTAGAAAGTTAGGTTCACGTCTTTAATCTACGTCTTCTTGTTAGAAGGTTATGTTCACGTCTATAATCTACGTCTTCTTGTTAGAAAGTTAGGTTCACGTCTTTAATCTACGTCTTCTTGTTAGAAAGTTAGGTTCACGTCTATAATCTACGTCTTGTTAGAAAGTTAGGTTCACGTCTATAATCTACGTCTTCTTGTTAGAAAGTTAGGTTCACGTCTTTAATCTACGTCTTGTTAGAAAGTTATGTTCACGTCTATAATCTACGTCTTCTTGTTAGAAAGTTAGGTTCACGTTTTTAATCTACGTCTTCTTGTTAGAAAGTTAGGTTCACGTCTATAATCTACGTCTTCTTGTTAGAAAGTTAGGTTCACGTCTTTAATCTACGTCTTCTTGTTAGAAAGTTATGTTCACGTCTATAATCTACGTCTTCTTGTTAGAAAGTTAGGTTCACGTCTTTAATCTACGTCTTCTTGTTAGAAAGTTAGGTTCACGTCTATAATCTACGTCTTCTTGTTAGAAAGTTAGGTTCACGTCTTTAATCTACGTCTTGTTAGAAAGTTAGGTTCACGTCTATAATCTACGTCTTGTTAGAAAGTTAGGTTCACGTCTATAATCTACGTCTTCTTGTTAGAAAGTTAAGTTCACGTCTTTAATCTACGTCTTCTTGTTAGAAAGTTAGGTTCACGTCTATAATCTACGTCTTCTTGTTAGAAAGTTAGGTTCACGTCTATAATCTACGTCTTCTTATTAGAAAGTTAGGTTCACGTCTTTAATCTACGTCTTGTTAGAAAGTTAGGTTCACGTCTATAATCTACGTCTTCTTGTTAGAAAGTTAGGGTCACGTCTATAATCTACGTCTTCTTGTTGGAAAGTTAGGTTCACGTCTTTAATCTACGTCTTCTTGTTAGAAAGTTTGATTAAGATGAGCTCATTTTCCTCAGTCAGGATGGGTGAGGTAGACGATAGCTGAAGGAATTCGTTTTGTGACAGCAAGAACAAAATGTACAAATCCTGTCACTAGATTAGATGGTATTGAGTTTACGACAGGAGGCGTTTAACAACTGCGGCCAAAGCAGACACCTTTCCCCTATGTGCCTGGACTGATAGGGCAGGTCAGTCACTGTTGGAAATCGGAAAGGAGTGCGGGATTCGAACCCACATCTAAGCGAATACGAGACCAGCACGCTTACGATTACGCTATCAGCGCACTACGTAAAAAAAAATTAATTCGTTTTTTTTTTTTTTTTTTTTTTTTTTTTAAGTTGACACCTGACGAATTCCATTACTTTTTCTTCGATTCAGCCGTGCAACTCTGTGGCGGTCCTCGTAGATTTTCTTCTTGTTAAGACAAAGTTATTTTTATCGGTCCAGAATAAATGAATTGATTCCTCCGTGACACATATTGGAAGACAGTTTCCCAAACAAATGGGAGACCTTTTGTCCCACAACGAGGCAAAATGCTCATCTCTAGCGCTGTCTTTTGTTCCCAATGAGCTTCTTCTCGTCTATCATCTTATTCTTCTATCTCTCCTCTTTTCCTTCACCATTTCCTCCTTTCTTCCTTTACGTCTCTCTTCCACAACGCAAAAACCTTCCTCCTTCCTTGCATCTTCCTTCTTCCTCACCCCGTCGTCGTTTTCCTTTCGTTTATCCGTCATTTTTCCTGACGTAAGCGACACTCCCTCTCTCTGGACCGTCACTTCCCTCTCTTATCCGTCACTTTCTCTTTCGAATCCGTCATTTCTCCTCTTCATTTCCTGTCACCTGACCTCTCTCATCCTTTTGTTCTTTTCTCTCGTCTGTCACGTCTTCTCATTTTTCTCTCAATTCTGGAACGTCATCCAGCCCTCCAGTTCTCTCCTCTTTCTCCCTCTTCCTTCGTTCCAGGACCATTTTCGACTGTTTTCAATCGCCTACTCTTACCTCCACTGTCCACCCCGATGGCACCTTTCCTTCCCAAGCACCAATTCCTCTCTTTCTTCCTCTCTCCTTTCCGAGTTTCTCCCCTCTCTCCTCCTCTTTTTTCTTGAACTCCACTTCCCACATCCCTCCCTCCCTCCTTGCTTGCCTTCCTATACACATCCCCCCACCATCTACACCCACGCCCTCTCCCTCCTCGTCCTTCCGTTTTCTTTTGACTCCCTCCACGTTTTCTTTGGCTCCCTTCCCGTTTTCGCTCCAGCGCTGTCCCCGAAAGCCCAATTTGTTATGGTATCCATTAGGCGTATATGTACAACAGATGTATATTAATAAACACAGCCAACCAGAAAGGCAGACAGGGACAGAGATGAGGGAAGCGTTGAGAAATGGTCGTGTAGTTAAGCTCTGTCCCATGTAGAGTTAACTATCATGATTTGTATCATAAACTGAATATGCACTGCATGCATATATTACGAATACGTTTGTGTTTGTGTGTGTGTGTGTGTGTATTTACCTAGTCTTTACCTAGTTGTATTTTACGAGAAAAGATCTATGCTCGTAGTGACCGGCTTTTGCATCTTTCAGTATCCAGTTTGATCTTAAATTCTTGTATAGTTTATCCACTCACTGTTTCCTCATTTCATTTGTTCCAATGCGTGTGTTTGTGTGTGTGTGTGTGTGTGTGTGTGTGTGTGTGTGTGTGTGTGTGTGTGTGTGTGTGTGTGTGTGCATGTGTGTGTTTGTGCAAGTGTGTAAGTTTGTGTGTGTGTATGTGTGTGTTTGTGTGTGTACCTGTGTGTACAATACTTCTACAGCCACAATATCAGACAACAATGGAATGAATAGACTTTAATTAACCACTCTTACTAGTCAGTCCATAGGAGTTCACATCATCCCCCCCACCACCTCCTCCTCCCCACCTCCTCCTCCACGTCTTTTCCCTCGATATTTTCCTTCTACAGCACAAGATTCTGAAAGGCCTGAAACTTTCAGTCGAAGTACAGAGGAAGGAGCGTTTATGCACCTCCGCGTTATTTCTTCACAGTCGTGTTTTCGTGTCGAAGGAATGTTTGGAAAACATTTTTATCTGAGAACATGGGAAGGAGTTTCGAAGCAAAATATTCAGAGTTGTTCCACTTGGCCAAGTTCGTATTTTCGAGTTAGAATTCTTTCAGGCACCTCAGGTAAAGACTTCAAAGACTTCAGAACATTTCAGAATACTTCAGAATTGGTTCAAAAGCCATCTAAATCATGAGGCACTCTCTTCCTGGAGGGAAGATCTGTCGATGAAAACATTCCTGACATTTGGCTGTTCTTTTTTTAACTCCAGATTCTCTCATTTTTGGTAAATTTTGAAATTAAGAAATTTTCAATTTTTAGAACAAAAATATTTCTATCAGAAATATTCGAAATTCGGAACTTTTTAAGCTCCAGATTCTCTCATTTTGGTAAATTTTGAAATTAAGAAATTTTCAATTTTTAGAACAAAAATATTTCTATCAGAAATATCCGAAATTCGGAAAGACTTTTGGCCTTTTTTAACTCCAGATTCTCTCATTTTGGTAAATTTTGAAATTAAGAAATTTTCAATTTTTAGAACAAAAATATTTCTATCAGAAATATCCGAAATTCGGAAAGACTTTTGGCCTTTTTTAAGCTTCAGATTCTCTTATTTGGTAAATTTTGAAATTAAGAAATTTTCCATTTTTAGAACAAAAATATTTCTATTAGATATATCCGAAATTCGGAAAGACTTTTGGCCTTTTTTAGCTCCAGATTCTCTCATTTTGGTAAATTTTGAAATTAAGAATTTTTCAATTTTTAGAACAAAAATATTTCTATCAGAAATATCCGAAATTCGGAAAGACTTTTGGCCTTTTTAAGCTCCAGATTCTCTCATTTTGGTAAATTTTGAAATTAAGAAATTTTCAATTTTTAGAACAAAAATATTTCTATCAGAAATATCCGAAATTCGGAAAGACATTTGGCCTTAAGCTCCAGATTCTCTCATTTTGGTAAATTTTGAAATTAAGAAATTTTCAATTTTTAGAACAAATATATTTCTATCAGAAATATCCGAAATTCGGAAAGATTTTTGGCCTTTTTTAAGCTCCAAATTATCTCATTTGGTAAATTTTGAAATAAAGAAAATTCCAATTTTCAGAACAGAAACATCGACTGTTAAAAATATCTGAAATTCGGAAATCATCAATATTCGAAACAGAAGAGCCTTTTGAAATTTACCAAAATAATTGAAATTTTTTCAGATATTAGCTTCTAAGATTTAAAACTTTTCATTCCGAATACTAGGGAGTTTCTAATTCTTATTCTCCCAATTGAGAAAATCATAATTTCTATATTTTATCCACGATACCCCTTTTTACACGAGGACAATATAGCACTAAAGAAGTACAGTCATTTAACGGAGAGATAGCTTGAAAGTTAGACATGTTCATCATTTTTTTGTCAAATTTTAGATTCCATTAAAAATAAGATGGTACGTGACACTGGTCCGTAGGGATGTCACAGGGATATCAAAGCATCGCTTCGTTCCTACTTCGCATGCCGTAGGTTAAAGTTCGAATCTATAATTTTTTTTTTTCAACTTGAGGAGCACCGAACAAATAGGGTAAAGGTGACCACCTATGTTGAGATTATGACTCATTGGAGGTGGTATCCGAGAGAGAGAGAGAGAGAGAGAGAGAGAGAGAGAGAGAGAGAGAGAGAGAGAGAGAGAGAGAGAGAGAGAGAGAGAGAGAGAGAGAGAATAGTATACCTCTGTAAAAGCCATTCTCATCAAAACCTTGGAGAAAAACTAGATTGCATTTTCTAGGTTATGCCATGACATACGAGCAAGAATATGTCATTCAAGAAAAACCTCGAGTTTTCAACCAAGTTTTGGTCATTAACTTCGTGAAGGAAAATATCCCCAAACAATGGTGCTAAGCATGATAAGCCAAGAAATCCTGTGACTAAAGCCCAGTAAAACGGTTTTTTAATCCTACGTCAATGGTAGCCTAAGGCAAAAATGGACGACAAAAAATCCTAGATCCGCATTGAAGTCCAGATTTGCCTAAAAATCGAACCAATTTTTTTTTTCTTAGGCAACGACTCAAACTTTCGGAAAATTTGGTCAGAATTACACTATAACTGATTCTGAATATCCTGTAGACAGACAGACAGGGAGATAGACAGACAGATAGGCAGGCAGACAGACACAGATAGAGACAGATAGAAACAGATAGACAGAGAGATAGACAGACAGATAAGCAGGCAGACAGACACACAAACAGATAAAGACAGACAGAAAGATAGAGACAGATAGACAGACAGACAGACAGACAGGGAGACAGACAGGGAGATAGACAGACAGATAGGCAGGCAGATAGACACACAAATAGAGACAGAGATAGACAGATAGACAGACAGATAGACAGAGACACTGGTGCTTATATAAACTCGCGCCAACTTCACTTATGAAAGTAAAAATCTCTCCTCTGTGGCCACTACTCCATAAATTCAATTTCAGAGTTTACAAGGACGACTAAATGGGATCTAAAAGGAACAACAGACCAAAAGACAGTCATAATGTCACTCGCTAGACAGTGCAATAAAAATAGAATGAAAAATATGCGTTTTCACAGTAAGAGATAAAGAATTACCAATGAAAAATCTAAAAGAGATTAAGTTCTACTCAGGAGCGAAAAATTAGTTCCAATTAGGCAAAAAAATAATGGGGTTGGATAAAAGTAGGAAGAGAACATTACTAAATTAATTAGTGGGAGATGAGACTTCAACGAAAGTATATATATATATATATATATATATATATATATATATATATACATATATATATATATATATATATATATAGTCTTTAAGACATTCTCTTTGTGCCTTTAGGTGGTCTTATTGTCTGTATTGAGATCTGAAAAGACCACATTAAGACACAAAAAGAATGTCTTAAAATACAAAAAGTAGGACTAGCAATCACATTTAACTCTACTTGTTTAAGAGAGAATCTCCTGCCCACTTATATATATATACATATAATATATATATATATACTCGTGTATATATATAACTAAGTTGTTGACGAACATAAGAGTGGCATTTCGGAGGTGATGAAAAGAGTTATAAAAAATCTGATCAGCCCCATATTGGAATAAGTAGCAGTAGTGTGGTTTCCACAAAAAACAAAAGGATACAAGAAAACAACATAGAGAATACAAAGAACAGCAACAAAAATGGTCCACAGCATGGTTGACAAATCACACAAGATAACATTACGCTGAAACTTTCTACACCAGAAGAACGAGAGAGATGAATTGTTTGCTGTCTTCAGAACTATGAAAGAAGTTGACATGATCAACAAAGAAGATCTTTGCTTGGGATGTACGAGCATCAAGAAATATAGTTTTTCGTACACATGTACTGCTTTGTAGATAAACCTTGAAGAAGAAATAGTATAGTCAGAAAACCTAAGCGAATTCATAATCAAATTGTACCAATGGAGGCAGAGGGACGGGACCCACCGAACGTAGTCTTTGTCCTGTATATTACGAGATAAATACACACGGGGGCCCAGGCACATACGCACATGCTCGAGTGTGTGTGCGCGTGTGTATGCGTATGTTCGTCACAATGTGGGGATGTCTTGCGTACTCAATGCTGGAGCTCAGTTATTGTGTTTTGTCACTGGCTAAGTTGGTCCGCCACCCAATAATGTTCTTTGCTCTCCACCGCTTTCTTTTCGTAAAAAGGCGAGACAACAACGACGAGGTTCTTGTGTAGCTCGAGTCCGGTGGGGGGGGGGTAACAAGGAATGTCTCCCGAGTTTGAGCTTTTCTTGTAGTCTTTTGTTTCTGTTGTTTTTATTTTTGTTGTTGTTCTTCTTCTTCTTGGGCGAGGGAGGACGTGCCGAGCCAACGGAAGCTGAAGAGCAAATAGGCGCCGGCGGCTGGGGGGGTGTCTGAAATCTGATAGTTTCTGCCGAAGAATTGGTTCAGAAGGAGTCTCCGGGTCGTGTGCAAAGAAAGGGCGTACTTGAGGGCCTCGACCCAAAGTGTTTCCCGGGCTGAAGGATCTTCCTCGGCTCCACCGTTAACGTAAGAAAAGACAAATGGTAGGAGGGTGATGTGGAGAAACTGCAGGATGGCGCAGATGTACTTTATATACCGCAAGGATCCTCAACCGTTTCCCCGGTAATTACCTCCAGATTTATAAGGCCATCTACCCGTATCCCCATTCATCTGAGACCGAATATATGATGGTAATATATTAAGACTAATTCAATATACATTGGTACTGCAACATATATTATAAAAGGGTTCAACTTATAATGGTTTTATTAAACAGAAATATTAATATCACAAGCAGTTTGCAATAATACCACATATGCAGGAATAAAACTGTTGTTATTTTTACTACCAACCAGTGCTAAACTTCATCCATCGAAGTAGCCCTGGAAGACCCTACCTCCAACCCAGCGTTTCTCAACCCTTTACCTTTGCGTAACCTTTAAGATAAATTGCATGTCTCAAGGAACCCCTGCGCAAAAAAACAAAACAAAAAAAAACATATCTTTCTCATTTTATTTTCATCGTAATAACAGTTTAGATAGGATGATGTCTATATTGCATTATTACAATAACCTTTTGCAGAACCTGTCCTTAGGAACCCTGGTTGAGAAACGCTGCTCTAAACTTTAGACAGTCTGAGAGGGGGTTTACACGGTCTAACGGTTCGTCGAACACGGTTCGACAGACACGTGTTTAAAGTGATGTGTGAACGGGGTATTTGGTTGTCGAACACGTTGGTTAAACCCCAAATACCCCGTTCACACGTTCACACATCACTTTAAACACGTGTCTGTCGAACCGCGTTCGACGAACTGTTTGACCGTGTGAACCCCCTCTTACAGTCTTTCTCAGAGAAAATAGTTAAGATCAGCTTTTAGAATTTATCCTGGTTGAGGTCAGACGACTTTATTCAGCTTAGAATAGGACTCTGGGCTCACCTCAATCAACCTCATCGCTACCGTAACGCATTTACCAATTTTATTATGTCTGACGCCAGGTGATTTTATTCGTCTCAGGAAACTATCTGATGAAGTGGTCAACCTTACAGCCGTGCTTTACGAGTTATATGTATATTTTGGCTCTATTTTTATTATGTCTGACGCCAGATTATTTGATTCATCATCAGAAATGATCTGATAAAGTGGTCAACCTTACAGCTTTGTTTTACGAATTATATTTCTATTTTGACTGTCTACAGGAGATTTTATTAAGCTACAGACAGGACCACGTATTGAAAAGGCTTACCTCGTTTGACGAGTCTCGGGATTTATTACAAAAATATTCTAGTTGAGACCGGGCGGTTTCTTTAGGCTGAAGGTAACCTATCCCGTAGTTACAGGGTTAAACCCAATGAGATTAACCTCCCGGTTAACTTTCATAATTTACTTACTTAGTCGAGTTATCCACAAGTAATTTCAATCAACTGAGTAAAGCTCGCCCCCATATTTTGAACTTAAACATTCACATCTCTCCTTATTAAGTCAATATTGACACTCGAGTAAACACTTGTCTTACTTCTAATCGATTTAAACTCTCCTGGTCACCAGAGAATTTTGGATTTGTTGTTGGATTTTCCAGCGGTTCACTGCTAATCTTTGACAATCCATATGGAATTGTTGAAGATTTTCGTTTTGAGAAAGGAAGATGGGTTGGGGGTTACCATGCACACAAGGCTGAGTCGAAGTGTGTGAGTGGGGTTCGTGGGGTTCAGGTTGGGGGAGATGTGATGGAGCGAAAGAGGGGGAGGAGGGGAGGAGGGGAAGAAGGGGGGAGGGGAAGAAGGGGGGAGGAGAAGAAGGGAGGAGGGGAAAAAGGGGGAGGAGAAGAAGAGGAGGAGGGGAAGAAGGGGGAGGAGGGTAAGAAGGGGAGGAGGGGGAGAAGGGGAGAAGGGGGAAAAGGGGAGGAGGGGGAGAAGGGGAGGAGGGGAAGAAGGGGAGGAGAGGAAGAAGGGGGAGGAGGCGTAGCAGGAAGAGAAGGGGGGAAGAGGGAAGGGGGAAGTGGAAGAGTAGGGTGGAGGAGGAGGGGGAGAGGGAGGAGGAGAGGAGGGGAGGGAGAGGAGGGGAGGGAGAGGAGGAGGAGGGGAGGGAGTGAGGGGGCGGAGCATGGGGAGGGGAGGAGGGGG
This sequence comes from Oratosquilla oratoria, assembly GCF_046742065.1. Lineage (NCBI taxonomy): Eukaryota > Metazoa > Arthropoda > Malacostraca > Stomatopoda > Squillidae > Oratosquilla > Oratosquilla oratoria. Next base: position 3,166,291 of record NC_134818.1, read on the forward strand.
AGGAGGGGAGGAGGGGAGGAGAGGGAGGAGGGGGAGGAGGGAAGGAGAGGGAGGAGGCGGAGCAGGGGGAGAAGGGATGAGGAGGGGAGGGAGGAAACGGAGGAGTAGGAAGGAGGGGAGGAAGGAGCGGAGAGGGGAGGTGGAGGAGGGAGCGGCGGGGGGAGGTGGAGGAGGGAGCGGATGGGGGGAGGGGGAGAAGGGTGGAGGTGGAAGAGGGGGAGGGGGAGAAGGGGAGGAGGGGAGCGGGGAAGGAGGAGGCGGACCAGGGGGAAAAGGGGAGGGGGGGAGGTCGAGGAGTAGGGAGGGGAGGAGGGGAAGTAGGGGGAGGAGGGGAGGAGGGGGAGGGGAGGAGGGGAAGTAGGGGGAGGAGGGGAGGAGGGGGAGGGGAGGAGGGAGGAGGCGGAGCAGGGGGAGAAGGGATGAGGAGGGGAGGGAGGAAATGGAGGAGTAGGAAGGAGGGGAGGAGGGAGCGGAGGAGGGAGGTGGAGTAGGGGGAGGGGGAGGAGGGAGCGGAGGGGGGAGGTGGAGGAGGGGGAGGGAGAGGAGGGGGAGGGAGAGGAGGGGGAGGGGGAGAAGGGGGGAGGGGGAGAAGGGGGGAGGGGGGAGGGGAGGGGGAAGGGGGAGTGGGAGAAGGGGGAGGCGGACCGGGGGGAGAAGGGGAGGGGGGGATCGAGGGGTAGGGAGGGGAGGAGGTGAAGGAGGGGGAGGAGGGGAAGGAGGGGGAGGAGGGGGAGGAGGGGGAGGAGGGGAAGGAGGGGAGGAGGGGGAGGAGGGGAAGAAGGGGGAGGAAGGGGAGGAGGGGAAGGAGGGGAGGAGGGGAAGGAGGGGGAGGAGGGGGAGGAGGGGAAGGAGGGGGAGGAAGGGGAGGCACAGTGGCAAAAGTTTAGGAGCCCCCGAGTTAGGCACTTGACTGGGGACGAGCCTAATTTCCTGCTTAACTCCTTTATTACGGTGTTAAACTTTTTAGTTTTTTTTTCTTAACATTTTTATTCGTGATTTCTTGTGAATTGTTCCGGTTTCATTTGGTGTAATACGAAGTGGTTTGATATATTTCTTCTAGTAATTTCATTCTAGTTGTATTTATCACTCCGTCTTAATTTATTCCATTTTATTTTGTTTGCATTAGTTGTTAATTCAGATGATTTTATTTTATATAATTAATCTATTTATTTATCTTGTTATATGTGCATAAATATTTTTTTTTCATTCTGTGTGCGTCCTATATTTCGTATTTTCTTTTTTATTAGAAAATATTTAAGAAGGAAATAGGCAAAAATTGGTTTACTAATAGGGTGGTCAACGAATGGAATAGACTTAGTAACCATGTTGTGAGCACTGAAACAATCAGTTGTTTTAAGAAACGGTTAGACATCTTTATGGATGGGGATGACAGGTGGTAATGGGCACGGAACTGTCTAGTGTAGGCCTTATGGTCTCGTGCAGCCTCCTTCATTCTTATGTTCTTATGTTCATCTTGAGATGGCAGGAGTGCGTCTCCTCCTCTTGGACGACTGTGGCTCTCAGAAGCTCCTGGATGCCGAAGAAAAAGAAGAAAGCCGAGCAATGAAGACAAAAACGTCTCTTATGTTCATCTCGAGATGGCAGGGGTGCGTCTCCTCCTCTTGGACGACTGTGGCTCTCAGGAGCTCCTGGATGTCGAAGAACAAGAAGAAAGCCGAGCAATGGAGACAGAAACGTCTCTTATGTTCATCTCGAGATGGCAGAAGTCCGTCTCCTCCTCTTGGACGACTGTGGCTCTCAGGAGCTCCTAGATGCCGAAGAACAAGAAGAAAGCCGAGCAATGGAGACAAAAACGTCTCTTATGTTCTTATGTTCATCTCGAGATGGCAGAAGTCCGTCTCCTCCTCTTGGACGACTGTGGCTCTCAGGAGCTCCTAGATGCCGAAGAACAAGAAGAAACCTGAGTAATGGAACAAAAACGTCGAGTCTCAGGCTCAAAGGATGACACTTAAGGACGAAGTCTGAAAGTAAACCTCAAGGGTGGCTCTTGATACTGCTCCTTGAAATTAATGTGTACGTGTCTTAATCGCGGGAGTAATTTAGGATTCTGTTTGAGATGTGACGTGAATTCCTCGTGCTTTAAGATGCCTTGCATGGGTGATGAACGTGCTAATGTGTCATTACGGGGGAAAGAGTGTGGTAATAGAATTATTACACAGCGGGCGACCCTGGAAAGGGAAACTGTGGTTGCCTGCGACCCCCAAGCGACAGACAAGGTCCCGTGGGTTCTTGCAGAACTCAGGACCTCTGGAACCTCTTGGGGATCCAGAACCCTCTGAAATAACCTGCCAGAACCCGGTGTCCCATTCATTCCTTTCTCTGCACAGACGGATCCACTTCGTTGATTAAGATAATCCAAAAACAGGCCGTGTATGGTAGCAAGTATGTGTGTATGTGTGTGTGTGTGTGTGTGTGTGTGTGTGTGTGTGTGTGTGTGTGTGTGTGTGTGTGTGTGTGTGTGTGTGTGTGTGTGTGTGTGTGTGTGTGTGTGAGTGTGTGTGTATATATGTGTGTGTGTGTGTGTGTGTGTGTGTGTGTGTGTGTGTGTGTGTGTGTGTGTGTGTGTGTGTGTGTGTGTGTGTGTGTGTGTGTGTGTGTGTGTGTGTGTGCGTGTAATTCATCATGGTCTTTGGATCACGTGTCGGACTCGTGATCGACAGCTATTCCCTCCCGGATAAGACCTCAGAGCTCACATATGACCGATCTATGGGCGATGCTGTAACATTACACGAACACTCACCCGAACTCCCCTACCACGAGAGTTGGAGTAACGACTCGAAGCCAGACTGATCTTAATCTGGTTAACGTCAAACAGTGTCATCCAGTTCGGAGAAGTCTTGTAGATACGATCTCGAAGTAAACCTTGAGGGTGACATCCACATACAGAAGTGTGATCGAGAGTGACGTGTGCTTGTATATGTTATGATCGAGGGAGAGCTACAAGTATTACATTCAAGAATAACATATACCTGACATGTCTATCTCTTTAGAGTTGGATAGTCTTCCTTCAGGTGAATAAAGTCCCCGGCTTTGGCCATGAACATGTTTCATATAGATAAGTTATTATTCAAATAATTTCGTTTGGGATCAGTTCACTCGTAAGGCGGAAGGCAAAGTAGAAATGACACTTTATGACTCTGTGACTGTGCCGGTGTCTGTGTCTTTTTCTGTGTCTATCTATCTGTCTGTCTTTTTCTGTTTCTTTGTCAGTGTCTGTGTCTTTCCCTGTGTACGTGTCTGTGACTTTGTCTCTGAATATATATTCATCCATATACATGTTTCTTTTTTTCCAAGTGGTCTACTTTCCATAAGTGAACACACGTACCCATGTATCTATATGTGTGTCTCTGTGTCTGAGTCTATGCGTATATATCCGCGTCTGCCTGATTGTGCCTGTGTCTATCCCTTGGTCTGTGTCTGTGTCTGTCTCCTGCGTCTTTGTCTGTGTGTCTGTGTCTGTCTCCTGCGTCTCTGTGCGTCTGTCCCACCGTCTCCTTTTGCGACCGAGTCCCGGGCAGAGTTATGAACGACACAGCGTTCTTCTTTAGTGGCAGGAGACCATCAGGAGAGCTCCAGTTTACGACTCTCCCTTGAGCAGCTAATACATTGTGTCTGCGCTCATGAAGACACACACATTTGATTAATAACAGGCGCATGATAAACAGCTCTTCGTTGTCGGGACAGCTTTCCAGCAAGAAGCTGCTCTATTATTAATGGTGATGCCCAGGCTACATCTTACACGGAAGATAGGCAAGACCAAATTGTGTGTGTGTGTGTGTGTGTGTGTGTGTGTGTGTGTGTGTGTGTGTGTGTGTGTGTGTGTGTGTGTGTGTGTGTGTGTGTGTGTGTGTGTGTGTGTGTGTGTGTGCTCGACTGTACCATGGTCTTGGATCCTATACAGGAGTCGCGATCGACACACTCCGGCTTTCTCATATGAGGATCCCCATCTGCTTTATAGATACACGCAGATAAGAAAAACCAAGACGATTTAGAATACAACAAAATAATAGATATATGATAAAGCAAAAAATAAAATTAAAAATTAAATCAAGAAAAATATAACAAAATGAAATGAAATAAGGCAAACCAAAATAAAAACGA
>NC_134818.1:3175412-3187912 GCF_046742065.1 Oratosquilla oratoria
TTTGAGACTCTTATTCTCTATCCTGAATTCGACCTTCTCTGATTTTATTCAATAATTTGACTTGTTCTTACACCCACTTCTCCAATTTTTATGCGACTCTCAGTTCTTTGGTCAATAAGAATTTCATAGTCTCGACGTAGAACTTTCATATTCTTTTCACACTTGCAGTCCATGAGATCAGCACACTAGCAGCTTGCTATATTAAAAAGTTGATCCAATGATAAAATAAACTTCTTACTCTTAGTGGCATTCATTCCTTGTTTAGATGCAGCAGACGGTTATTCCACCAATCGTAGCAATTTGGTTTTAGCATTCTTGATCGGCTGAACTGGAATACTGTTTTTTTTTTTTCAAATCTCAATAAGGTCTCAGTTTTTTATATACTGAATATATCTCCCAATCTGTTGTTTTGTTGGCAACTCATGATGAGGAAGTTCTGGAAGTGGGGAGACAAAGACACTGTGACTTGTTGATAGTCCAGTTCTTTTACTCATCTTATCCCTGTAAATTGATAATAGAATGACCCGTTAGCATAAAACAGAAATAACACGTGTGATGCCAATAAAATATAATCAGTACAAAATTATATAACAATTACTTTTTATCCTTTCTTCTTTATTAGGTTTCCTCTCGCATTCTTTGCTTTGGTTTACTGCCCCATCACTGGGGATATTAATAGTATATACGGGCAGGAGATTTTCTCTTATACATACTTTATTGAAAGTGATATATATATATATATATATATATATATATATATATATATATATACATATATATATCCTATGATTTATTACCTGTTAACCGCGTTAACTCCGTCAAGCCTGGGCCTGTCACATCAGTCAACTAAGTCAACTATGTCATTCGTGTCCACATAGATCCCTGAGATATAACGGACCTCATCCCTTCAGTTCATCAATCTAAATGGATGGAGTCCATCAATTACGGGGCGTGAGGTATGTCCTTGCACATCCCCTACCAATTCCTCTATCCGTGGATTGTTTATTCAAGGCTGGTGACGAAGGCCGCGGGGCTGTGGCGAGTTGGTTTCGATATCGTCTCCTTACTAAGAAGTCCTGGGATCGATCCCAAAGGCTATGAGTTCTCACTTGTTCGTTCTGTTTTTAGCAAAGGAGTGTTTCCTTAATCCGAACAAAATCGGCTGACGGCAAACAGAAAAAGTATGGAAATGATCGTCCTTGTTTACAGAGCTACAAGGCCTCTTCAGCCCCCTCGGCCATCACGGTAATTTCTACATATTTCATTCTGGTTCGGCTCTTGATAGATTTTGTTCTGGTTGGTGCCAAGGCGATTTTTACTAATTTTGAGAATAATTACATGGTTGTGATGGATGGCGTAGCTGCCTCAACAACTTCGCTACTAGAACGCTTTCGATAAGTTTTATTCTGGAGAGAACAAAGAAATTTGATTTAGCTAAGAGTCTACCACTGCACTAAAGGTGCTAGTGATTGGCACGGGGTGATGTAGACCTACAGTGATTGGCACGGGTGATGTGATGAGTGGAAATAAATAACGGGAAGGCTGATGGGAGAAGGAATGATATCCTCATCACTCTTTCGGTGGTGGGCATCATCCAGATTAGGCCTCAGAAGACGGCGAATTGAATATGATTGGCACGATGATTGGCATTTTTATTAGTAAGAAGCTACAAGCGGGATGAGATGAGTCAGAACATAGATTGCTTAAGGCTAACGTGATGTAGCCTAGCTTAGTCTCTTTTGGGCTTAAGCCGGATGATTGGCATTTTGATTAGTAAGAAGCTACAAGTGGGATGAGATGAGTCAGAACATAGATTGCTTAAGGCTAACGTGATGTTGGCTAGCTTAGTCTCTTTTGGGCTTAAGCCGGTCTGGCCCAGTGCGGTCTGGTCTTGGAAAACATGGTCTGATCCAAGTCTGGTCTGGGGTCGGATTTTCTCAGTACTGGCTAGGTCTGGATCTGGGATCGGTCTGATGAAGATTTTGTCTCGGTCTGGGTTATTGTGGTCTAGTATGGTCTAGTAGTGTTCTTCAAGAGTGTTTGGTCTGGTGACGCATCATGGTCTACATTGGCTGAGACAAGAATGTAATGTTTGTGTCATTATGACATTAGGAAATAAACTCTCCTACTGGGATTCGAACCCTCGCCTGAGCGGCTTGCTTCTTACGAAGGATGGCGTGCTGGTACGATCTTCGTCTTGTAAGAAGCAAGCTGCTCAGGCGAGGGTTCGAATACCAGTAGGAGAGTTTATTTCCAAAAGAATATAACTTCTACAAAATAAACTTCGTGTGAAGACGGAACCTTTATTATTACGACGTTTCGCTTGTTAGCTTATTACAGCTTTTTCGAATACATGACAAAACTGTACTAAACGAAAATTCGTACCAATAAAAGTTCCCTCCTTACATGGTGTTTTATTAGGAACAGAAATTTACACTATTTAGAACGAACACATTCCACGGAAATATTTTCACATATGAAAGAATGCTTTCAGAATTTCCTTGATTTCCAAACTTATTGTTTTGATTTTTTTTCCGAATTTCAAAGGATCCTAACAAGAACTATCTGTGATGGAGTCATTGGGCAAGTTCAACTTTCTTACGTAGATTATATTTGAGTTAATAGAACAATTTAATGGTTTGAAAAGATGGCACACTCCATACCATTTGACAAAAACTAATTTCTTTCTCTAAAGAACGGAGACAAACTGAATTATATATTTTTTTCGATCAATTCACCCATGAAAGAGGAGCACTGTATTTTTTTTTTGTGGATGACGTCACACGATTTGTTTCAGCTGAAAAGAGGTGAAGTGGGTGGAATGTGGCTTCAGTCTGAAGGCCTTTAACAAACTGAATGAAATATTTTCGCGTCAGACAACTTTATTCATCACAGTGACGATCTCCGAGTTAAAATTAGTGACCTTTGCCAGCAGCCATTCTGTATTATGATTGTTTCTATTCCAATTCTTATTTCCTTTTTATATCACTTTTATTCATTATCTTCATATGGAGAGCAAATATAAAAGAGTGGCTTGAAGGAATATTCTTACCAGCTCTTTATAATTCTGGAATGGATAAAGATGAGGTCACCATGTCAATGAAGCAGTGGGGTTAAACCAGCACTAGCTCTTGGGGCCTGCTGTAAAGGTGCTGTGCCTCACTGCATTGCCTGGGACTCGAACTGTGTGGTGGGGTAAGGGGCGACCCTTCATCCACGAGGTGTCGAGGTTAGAGAAATAACGAATGGGTTTTTGGATGGGTGTGGGATGGATGGAGGGTGGATGTATGTTTGAGTCGGCCACCCTCCTTATATGGGGGAAAATGTCTTTTAGTAAATACATGTATATGCTTCCATTTTTAATTGTTTTTCTAATTGTATTCTTATTTTTCAATCTTATTTTCATTCCTAATTTAAATTATATTTATTTCTGAGGATTATGTAACATGGTGACGTACTTTGAAGATTTTGTTCTGGCAAAGAAGGGGCGATGCTTATGCAGCTGAGAGGGCGGCCTAAGGGCCGAAGTGGATCACGATCAATGGGGACCCCCTTCAAATCTGTGTCCATCCTCTCAACTGCATAGAAATTGCCAGCCTTAGCCAAAAAACATTCATGAAATACATCTCCATCAGGTTGACCGAAAATGTTCGATCGGGGACCGTAAATTTTTTTAAGTTATCCTTCTTTTTCCTTTTCAGTTTTCTTTTTATTCTTCTGATCTTTTAGTTCTAAATGCATTTCAATACTACTGGGGTGAATTTTTTTGTGGTTTGATAAACTCCGCCGATGGGACTCGAACCCTTGGATGTGCGACTGCTTATCACAAAGCAGGGACGATACCATTGTACCACACGCGACCGTACAAAAAAGAACAATTTGGAACAGGACCTGACCATTCGACCCACCCACCCCCCGGCGACACTTGCGTGCTACAGTATATATATTTATTTCAGCAAGTCTTTATCTAGGCAAACCATTCGACAAGTTGTATAAAGTTACGATCACTGGTTTAGACGTGGCCTACTTTGGTTTTAGTTTACTATAATTTTCATTAACATTTGATCACTTTTCGTTAATATACGTGGAATCTGGTTTGGCTTATATGCAATTGTTACTGTTGTTGTTGTTTCTCTGGGTTGCATTTATTTTGGATTATGTGAAAAATATTCGCGCTAAGGTGTAACTTATTGCGCCCGGGACCTAAATACCCCGTAAATCAGGCGAAAGCTCATTTGGCGAGAACTTATTTTCGACAGGTGCCGGCGAAATTACACCAAATGTGCTCAATTTCGCGGCTGTAGGAACAAAGGGAAAAAAGGTCCCTTAACAACGTGGACAGTTCAAATTTATATCGGGCGCAGTGGCATAGGACAAATAGACCGCGTTTACAGCCAAAGACTTTTCTTGCCCCTTGGAATCATGGAATGGCCTGAGCTCGACATATTACAAAGGATTACAAAGGCGGAGCATGCCGACAGGAGACCTTTTGGTCCATATCTTGGTCAGATGCAAAAAAAAAAAAAAAAAAATCATGATAATAATAATTTAATAAATAAAAACTATAATAATGTAAATAACAAATAAAATACACAAATAAATGCATAGGTATAGTTAAATAATAAACAAGCGTGACCCAAAATATATCATAACGTTACAAAGGCGGAGCATGCCGACAGGAGACCTTTTGGTCCATATCTAGGTCAGATGCAGAAAAAAATAATGATAATAATTTAATAGATAAAAACTATAATAATGTAAATAACAAATAAAATACATAAATAAATGCATAGGTATAGTTAAATAATAAACAAACGTGACCCAAAATATATCATAACGTTACAAAGGCGGAGCATGCCGATAGGAGACCTTTTGGTCCATATCTAGGTCAGATGCAAAAAAAAAATCATAATAATAATAATTTAATATATAAAAACTATAATAATGTAAATAAATAAAATACATAAATAAATGCATAGGTATAGTTAAATAATAAACAAGCGTGACCCAAAATATATCATAACGTTACAAAGGCGGAGCATGCCGACAGGAGACCTTTTGGTCCATATTTAGGTCAGATGCAAAAAAAAATCATGATAATAATAATTTAATAAATAAAAACTATAATAATGTAAATAACAAATAAAATACATAAATAAATGCATAGGTATAGTTAAATAATAAACAAACGGGACCCAAAATATATCATAACGTTACAAAGGCGGAGCATACCGACAGGAGACCTTTTGGTCCATATCTAGGTCAGATGCAAAATAAAATCATAATAATAATCTATTATATAAAAACTATAATAATGTAAATAAATAAAATACATAAATAAATGCATAGGTATAGTTAATAAACAAACGTGACCCAAAATATATCATAACGTTACAAAGGCGGAGCATGCCGACAGGAGACCTTTTGGTCTATATCTAGGTCAGATGCAAAAAAAAAAAAAAAATCATGATAATAATAATTTAATAAATAAGAACTATAATAATGTAAATAACAAATAAAATACATAAAAAATGCATAGGTATAGTTAAATAATAAACAAGTGTGACCCAAAATATATCATAACGTTACAAAGGCGGAGCATGCCGACAGGAGACCTTTTGGTCCATATCTAGGTCAGATGCAAAAGAAAAAAATCATGATAATAATAATCTAATAAATAAAAACTATAATAATGTAAATAACAAATAAAATACATAAATAAGTGCATAGGTATAGTTAAATAATAAACAAACGTGACCCAAAATATATCATAACGTTACAGATTCACCTGCGACTTTTTCTACAATATTTTCTATTTTAATAAAAAACATCTTCAAAACAACAATAACAGCGACGACGACGACAACGACGACGAAATATGCTCTTGTAATACAAATATCTCATCTTATTTTAATAAAAATAATATCATACCTAATCCAACAACAACGACGAGTTTCTATATGCATTCACTCTTATAATATTTTCTATTTTAATGAAAAACATCTCTAAACCAATAACAAGAACAACAACAACAACGACAACGACGACGAAATATACTCTTATGATAAAAATATTTGATCTTGTTCTAATAAAAATAAAATCATATCTAATCCGACAACAACAACGAAATATACATTTGCATAATTCTATTACATCGTGGGTCGCGTTCCGAGAAGCCAAGTATCACACCAATATGTCACACAGACGCATCAATAACACCCTCAGGCTCGATCTCATCCTGCAGGGCCATCACGCTGGTGGCACTCGCTGGCACCTTTGTTTGAGGCGACAAATACCCCCTTTTGTACAAAGTGGCACTTCTCCTTTTATTGTGACTGGCGCCAGGCGATTTTATTCATCTCGATGGGGATATAACCTTCAATGAGCCCTGTGTGTGTGTGTGTGTGTGTGTGTGTGTGTGTGTGTGTGTGTGTGTGTGTGTGTGTGTGTGTGTGTGTGTGTGTGTGTGATTCACCATGGTCTTGGATCACGTGTCGGACTCGTGATCGACAGCTATTTCCCTTCCAGAAGAGAGCTCATAACTCATATATGACCGATCTATGGGTAATGCTGTGACCTTACACGCATACACACACCCAACTCTCCGCCCACGAAAGCTGGAGTAACGACTCGCAGTGCAGGGATACTGAAATTATTTCAGCCCTGGGCGGGATTTGAACCAGGACCACCAAAGTGGCGGCCGGAAACTCTACCACTGCGCCATCGTGTGTGTGTGTGTGTGTGTGTGTGTGTGTGTGTGTGTGTGTGTGTGTGTGTGTGTGTGTGTGTGTGTGTGTGTGTGTGTGTGTGTGTGCGCGCGCGAGCGCGCTCGTGCTTCTTCCTTCTAATGAACACTAGTTGGCTTTAGCAGCTTAACTAGCGGACTAGTTTGATTCATGCATCAAAACCTTGCTCTAACCCCTACACATACATTATATCCTCTTGTTATGAATATCATTACATTAGATTACATGAATTATATTGCTGTTATTATATGTATCTTATGTATATCGTTATGTTATTACATGCATTGCATAGCATTAAATTACATTCCCTTATATCGTATCATGTTATATTATATTACATTTTATATAATGTAAGGGTCTTGATGAATTGAGTGAAGAAAAAACAACAGACGAGGGAAGAGTTGTTAGAGAGAAGTTGATCTCATTGGTGAAGTGATGAAGAGAGAATTGACAGTTGGATGAAGGAGATTGTCTGATGGAGACAGATAGCGAGAGGTGTTGGAGAAAGCTAACGGTTTGGAGATGCTTCGAGTGAAGTAGAAAAGGACCCTTTTTTTAACCCAGGTCATGTTGGAGATTGATAACGCGAGGAAAGTTGATGGCGTTGACGGCAAACGCCTCCGAGAATAGAGATGGACGACATCATAACGTCAGCAGACCGGCTGGTCGTCGTGCTGATCGTAGAGCTGATGTCAGTGCTGATGGCATTGCTGTTGGTGGCGGTGGGAGGGGCGGTGGAGGGAGCGGTAGGGGAGGTGGAGGAGGCGGCAGATTGCCCTTAAAGCTGCTGAGGCCTAGCTGCTCGGTATGAAGCTGTGTGAGAGTGTGCGCGCGTGTGAATGTACTTGTATGTGCATGTGTGTGCACGCGTATGTTGCTGTATAAGTCTTAATGTATTTGACGTTAACTGGCACCCTCGTGAATAAAGTTCATATACACACATACATACGCACGCACGCGCACACATACATGCATATACATACACACACACAAACACACACACACACACACACCTAGACACATGCACACGCGCTAACACATACACGCATGTACACACACACACATGCATACACAAACACACACACACACGCATACACACACACACACACACACACACACACACACGCATACATACACAAATACACATACACACACGCACACAGACGCACACACATACATACACACACGTACGCACACACACACGCACGCACATACGCACACACACACACACACGCGCGCACGCACATACGCGCACACACACACACGGACGCACATACGCACACACACGTGCGCGCGCACGCACACAAACACATGCCAATAGAGCAAGAGATAATTTGAAAATACAAGAAAATAATACATGAGAATCAAAAGGGAACATGAAGAAATTTAAAAAAAAAAATATAAAATCGACAAATGTGAAGATGTCCCAAAGTTGGTTCCACAATGGTAAATTGAGACATGGAAAGAATAAGCAAACTGAAAGTCGATGAAACAATCTATGAAGACGCATGAACGTAAGCTAAATTATTAAATAATACTTCCACCTTGTATCACCATTGATAGCGACTTTAAAGATAATCATGAACAGCTAGAAAGAGTGTCGAGTGACATCGAAGTGAAGGTACAAAAATATTAGAAAATAATGGAAACTTTAGATATACAAGCGCCGGAGGCTAATGGGATCTCAAATTTAACACTCAAAAATTTAATAAAAATTTGTAGATAAAATCTATAAGCTTATTATATGTTCACTGGGAGGGAGGAAAGTGACCAAAGAAGGAAGGAAAGCTAATGGACTTAAATACAAGAGAGTGAATAGAAATCCTTGAGTTACTGACCAGAGGGCTTAACTAGTATAATAACTAAATTGTGTAGGGAGATTGAAAAGAATAGATGAACAAACTATTTGGAAGTGAAGAATATTTTGAAAGAAAATTGATTCAGAAAAAGAAGGTCATATGTTTCAAATTTATTGACCTAAACTCGAGCATGATCGGTGCACTTTAGGAAGGAGATGGTTGGGTGGACTGTCTATACCTGGATGTGAAGAAAGGTTTTTGATTATGGTAATGAAAAACATACGTCAAAAAGCACGTATTTACAACGAAAACCGTCACTTCTTTTTCCCTATTATACTCTTGGATTGTTGAGGCAGGTAACAAGAGTCATTGCTGGGAATCGAAGACAAGTGCAGTACTCGCACCCGGAACTAGGAAATGCAAGACCCTAAAGCTTCCGATTCCGCAAAAAAAAAAAAAAGTGATTTGCAAAAGATTAAAATGGTAATTACAACACAATACTTGGAGTTGGCTTGAATAGAAGGACTTCCTAAGAAACAGATAAAGGGCTGAAGTGGAGAAGGATTCCATACGAACATCAGTTGAATATGGTGCAGTCGATCCTAAGCCTAAGGAGAGATCCGCCTTCGGCAGCCCCGCCGTGCCGAGCAACGAGATGGCTCTGGCCGGGGACGCGGGAAAGGGTCTTAATGTGGGCGATGATATGGGAATAGATAGGGTGGTCGACGAATGGAATAGACTTAGTAACCATGGAAGCTCGCTGACTGAGCGGGTTAGGGCGTCGTTACTTGCGGCGAAGGTCGAGGTGAGAGCGGTTCGAACCCTGCCACCGGCGAGGTTGAACCAAGGGCATGGTTCATTAAATTCCACGCTACAAAGCTCTCTGTGAGGGGCACCGTCCTAGCCTCCCGATAGGGGGGGGGAGTTTGTAAAATTAAACCATATCATCATCATCAACTATCTAGTGAGCGCTGAAACTATCAATTGTTTTAAGAAACGGCTAGACAACTTTATGGATGGGGATGACAGGTGGTGATGGATATGGAGCTGCCTAGTGTAGGCCTTATGGTCTCTTGCAGTCTCCTTCATTCTTATGTTCTTATGATACGAAGTCAGGAGAGAGGGAAGAATCTTGTGGAGTCTTGCTGGGGACGAGGTTGGCATCTTTTACGTTCATGATCCACGTTAATGATATGATGATTGAAACAATTACAACAGTTAAGAGATTGCATGGAAATCTGGAAAGAATATATGAATAGATCCAGAGATATAAACTAATTTAAACATAAAAAATGCGAAGAATTTGATTCGGTAAAAAAAAAAGCCATAATTACGATACATAATGGGAACTGAAGCAGTTGCAAAAGCGAAGGAGAAAAAGAACTATGAGTGTTGATTATGGGTAATTTGTCACGGCAAGAATAATGTCAAGAATGTTACTGAGGAGATTTATTAGTTGTTGATAAACATAAAAGTAGCACCCCACTACTTGGACGAGGACGTGAAGTAATTAATAAAATGAAATAATGATACGTCCCAACCTCGGTGTCAACCTATTTTGTGCAAAACATGCAATAAACTCGGATTTCAACTCGTGTATTCCGTGTCTATTTCTCCCCGTCTTCTCCTTTTATGCATGGGGGACGGAGAGGGGGGTCGCCGATTTAATGAAGCGGCCTTGCTGTGGATGTGCTGTGTCTTGCGACACTGCTTCTGACCCAGGGCAGTGGACAAGGTTGCACGGATGACCCTGTCATCCAGGAGGTGCTAAGATAAGAGGGAGGGTGGAGGGGTGTGGAGTGTATTCAGGGATGGAATGGGTGGGAATGATTTTATGCCTTTTCCTTTTTGGCTACCTCCCTTGTAAGGGGAAAAAAGCCTCGGTATATGTATGTTTGTGTATATATATATATATATATATATATATATATATATATATATATACATATACAGTATATATATATATAATCTTTCCTTCAGTCGCTCCAGGAATGAAACCAAGACCCAGCATGACACCAAGCTGTCACCTCAGCTGTTCGATTCCCGGGACGACGGCTGGAAACATTATTTGTATGATGTCGCTGTTACTAGCGATTCACTTCAGGCGTGTGTGTATATATATATATATATATATATATATATATATATATATATATATAAACATATATACACACACACACACACAAACGAAACCAAAACAGGAGACCAAACGAAGAAAGTACTTTCGTATATTACATCCTCTGAATAATTAAGAGAAAAGACACAATATTATGGTTATAAAGGTACACGGATAAAAGAGAGATATTGATAACATGTTCAAAGGGAAGGGATGTGGAGAGGGTGCACCGACCCTACCTGCCGTCAACTAGGTTATCCTGGCGGAATTTTTCTTTATAATTTTGTGAAACGTTTGTCGCATTTAAAATGTCCATATCTTATATCTACATTGCACGTATCTCAGATCAAACATGATATATATATATATATATGTTTGTGTGTGTGTGTGTGTGTGTGTGTGTGTGTGTGTGTGTGTGTGTGTGTGTGTGTGTGTGTGTGTGTGTGTGTGTGTGTGTGTGTGTGTGTATTGTACGTTAAATATGAAACACTAATATTCACTCTTTATAAACTCACTTATTCATCAATTTATCTATATATTTTTCCTCCACTCGTTATTGTCAACATTTTCTCTTTTCCCTTACAGGTGTCACCCCACGGGAGGTAAGAGACTTTAGATCCTGATTCAGTCTTCTCATCTGGAGCCTCCAAGTGGAGAGTGTGGGAGTGGATTGCCCCCATCAACCCCCACTCCCACCTCCCCCTATGTCCGTAGATGGTAAGGTCAACCGAGGTGAGCCGAATATAGGCTTATGGCAGGAGGTGCTTAACCTCAGTTGAAGCTGTCACCTTTGCCCTATATGTTCGGGTAGTCAGTACAAGTAGTGGTTACTCGTAACCACTAGGAACTGGACACTAACCCACGTAGGCCTAAAGTGACCCAGAACGGGAAAGCCAGAACGGGAGAGCTGGTTTGCAGATGGGTATGTATAATTGCTGACATTTGTGTGGGTGTCCGGCCACCACGCAGAGAATACACCAACTCAAATCGCTTTGGACCTTCCCTTCCCCTCCCTTTCAGTGGCTTAAACTTACCTCCATCAATGCACTCTATGGTAAGAACTACCAGCACCCCCCATGTTGTTTTACCAACATATCTCTATTTCTTTTTCATCTAAAAAAGAAAATCGTGATTAACTTAACAATTATGTTCAGATGGTTTTACTTCAAATGTCATTAAACGCACTTTGAATACGAAATAAAGGAATTGATTAACTTAACACGTGACTTGGTTAGCGTGTGACTCTTCCCACTTGGCAAAAAACAAAACAAAACAAAAAACGCTGCTGGACTTTGGGCTTCATTCGGAATTGTTTTGACTGAGGAAGAGGAGAGTGAGGAGGAAGAAGAATAAAAAAAGAGGAAGAGAAGGACGAGGAGGAGAAAAGGAGAGGGAGGAGGAGGAGGAGGAGGCGGAGGAGGAGGAGGAGGTGTAGGAGTAGGAGGGGAGGAAGAGAAGGAGGACAAGGAGAAAGAAAGAAGTGATTTCTCCTCGTGTCAATTGTTTTACAGAACACGGCGAGGATCTTTACGTGTTACAAGTAACCTCCTGGCTAGTACAGTGGTAGCGCGGTGGTCTCGTATTCACGAGGTAGGCAGATCGAGCCTCGCCTGGGCCCCGTAAGCTTAGACCGTTTACTGGGGAGGTTTCTGCCGTGGCTGGGCACCTCGGTGCGGGCTGTTGAGGCTCGTCTTGGCTGACGTTCTGGGGCGAGTCTTTGAGAAGACTGATATCGGAACTGAAACCCGAAAACTTTAACTTTAACAACGATTACAAAGGATTACAAAGGTGGAGCATGCCGACAGGAGAACTTTTGGTCCATATCTAGGTCGGATGCGA
>NC_134818.1:3195412-3212912 GCF_046742065.1 Oratosquilla oratoria
GCGGGCTATCTTAAATTCGGTAAAAAACCTTTGAGAAAACCCATAAGTACGTTTGGGTAGACACACAGAAAGATTTAGTGTGAATGTAGAGAATGCAAATTGTGTATGTAATAGGAAAGAAGCGGACTGGTTTTGTATGTGTTGTCTGAATAAGCCATCAGGCGAGAATGAGGTGCGAGTATACGTAATGAACGAATAAGCCTTATTACCAGCATCCATTTTTCTTTATCCTCTGGGGATTTGAACTCGGGCCACTCGTGCGTGAAGGGGCCAGGGTTACTTAGGGTTCCAGACCGTGAAGAGAATGGTATGGAAGAACAGTGGATAGTTGAGACCAAAATGAATAGTTGTTAAAATGCATAAAGGAGGAAACATGGTAAGATTTGTAAGAGACAATGTAAAAACGGAAGAAAGAAGAGAAGGAGAAAGATGAAATAATAGTAACAAGAGGAGGGTATGGAAGAACAGTGGATAGTTGAGACCAAAATGAATAGTTGTTATAATGCATAAAGGAGGAAACATGGTAAGATTTGTAAGAAACAATGTAGAAACGGATGGAAGAAGAGGAGGAGAAAGATAAAATAATAGTAACAGGAGGAGGGTATGGAAGAACAGTGGATAGTTGAGACCAAAATGAATAGTTGTTATAATGCATATAGGAGGAAACATGGTAGGATTTGTAAGAAACAATGTAGAAACGGAAGGAAGAAGAGGAGAGAGATAAAAAAAAAATAGTAACAGAGGAGGGTATGGAAGAAGAGTAGATAGCCGAGACCAAAATTAATAGTTGTTATAATGCTTAAGGGAGGAAATATAGTAAGATTTATAAGAGGCAATGTAAAAACGGAAGAAAGAAGAGAAGGAGAAAGATAAAAAAAAAAAATAGTAACAGGAGGAGGGTATGAAAAAGGAGTAGATAGCCGAGACCAAAATAAATAGTTGTTATAATACATAAAGGAGGAAACATGGTAAGATTTGTACGAGGCAATATAGAAACGGATGGAAGAAGAGATGGAGAAAGGTAAAAAGATAGAGGAAAAGGAGGAGGGTAGGATAAAGAATATAAAAAAGAGGAGGAAAAAGAGGATAAAAATATAGACAAAGAGAAGGAACGGGAGGAGCAGGGACACGAGGAAGGGAAGGGAAGGATAAAGGGGAAAAGGAGGAGAAAAGGAGAAGAAAAGGAGGAAGATATTGAGGGTGGAGGAAGAGCAGAAGGTAGATGTAAATATTGAAAATATATTTCAGAAATAGGATGAAATAGTGATGAGAAATAGGCTAAATGGGAAGTGGAAGAGAAACAATATGTAGAGAATAAGATGAACAAGAGGTTGAGAATAATAACGAGGGGGAGAAGAAGAAGGAGGAGGAGGAGGAGAAATATCAATGACTTTGGAAGAACAGGAAGAGGAAGAGGAGGAAGAGAAATAAGAGGATGGAAGAGGACGAAAGAGAAGAGAAATAAGATGGAGCTGGAGGAAGATACGAGTAAATAAGGCAATAAAGGAGGATAAGGAGGAAGAGAAATAACGAAAAGGAGGAAAAGGAGAAGAAGGAAAAGGAGAATGAAGACCAATGATATGTACCTGCCTAAGGGAGACCCTTCGGTGTGGATGTGGGAGAGAATCGTCTCCCCTCTACCGTCCCAAAAACCAATCAAAAATCTCATATCCATATGGAGGTGTAGACCCAAAGGGCTTACTTGGCCTATAGACTGACACCAAGATCTCTCTCTCTCTCTTATCTCTTATCTCTCTTATATCTTATCTCTCCCTCATCTCTCTCTCTCTTATCTCTTATCTCCCTCTCTTATCTCTCTTATCTCTCTCTCTCTCTTGCTCTCCCTTATCTTTCTTATCTCTCTTATCTATCTCTCTTGCTCTCTCTTTCTCTCTTATCTCCTTCTTTCTTTTGCTCTCTCTTTCTAATCTCTCTCTTTTATCTCTCTCTTGCTCTCTCTAATGTATCTCTCTCTCTCTCCTATATCTCTTATATATCTCTCCTACATATCTCTCTTATCTCTTAACTTTCTCTATCTTATTTCTCTCTCTCTCGCTCCCTCTCTTTTATCTCCCTCTCTCTTCATTTTTCACATTAGGAAAGCTGACACCTAGCAACTAATCCCCTTCTCTTCCTACTCCTACAAATCGGTGTCATATAGACAGATCCCCACTGATACACCGTAAAGTATTTTGCCAGCAATAACCAGCGTGTCTGTATCGATGGACACAACATCGCACTGGAGAGGTGGAACCATATATATGGTCAATGATTTAAGGACAATCGCAGAACGGAGGAATAGTGAACTTCAAAGTGACCACCATTATTTTTTCATTTTATCATTATTATTGTTTGCTTGTTTTTTGTTTATTTTGTGGAGATCAGTCTCCAACCATTAAAGAATGTTTAGTGACTCTGGTCCGCAGGGGTGTTTGCATAAAGTAAGCATTCAATGCTACATAAACGTTGGTAATGCGGCGAAGACCACTTTCCAGGTTTTCTTTCGAGAGAACTGGACGGGAAGCTTCCAGGACCGATGCTGGATACTGCGGTGCCGCGGGTTTCCAGTCGGTGAAACTTGAAGACACGGTTGTTATTATCATTAAGGGGAGGCGAAGAGGAGGGAGGAGGAGGAGGAGGAGGAGGAGGAGGAGGAGGAGGAGGAGGAGGAGGGGGAGTGGAGGAAAGAAGAGTAGTAGAAGGTGAAGGAGGAAGAGGAAAGAGGAGGAGGTGGAGGAAGAGTGAAAGATGGGGAGCAAGAGAAGGAGGAGGGGGAGGAGGAGGAAGAGGAAAAGGAGGAGGAGTGGAGAAAAGAAGAGTAGAAGGTGAAGGAGAAGGAAGAAGAAAGAGGAAGTGGAATAGGAGAAGGAAGAGTGGAAGATGGGGAGGAGGAGGAGGAGGAGGAGGAGGAGGAGGAGAAGGAGTGGAGGAAAGCAGAGTAGTAGAAGGTGAAGGAGAAGGAAGAAGAAAGAGGAAGTGGAAAAGGAGGAGAAAGAGTGGAAGATGGGGAGGGGGAGGAGGAGGAAGGAGGGGGAGGAGGAAGGAGGAGGAGGAGGAGGGGGAGGAGGGAGGAGGAGTGAGGACGAGGAGGAGGAGGAGGAGGAGGAGGAGTAGGAGGAGGAGGAGGAGGAGGAGGAGGAGGGAGGAGAGAACTCTCACATTGCAATAATGCATGAAGGCAAGTGAGGGAGACAAGGGCCAGGGCCCGATTGGACATGGGGGGGACCAACATTGGTCGTGAGAAGAGAGGGAGAGCATCGTGAGAGTTCAGGCACTGAACTTATATTTACGGTGAGAATTTGTGAGAGTTCGAATTTCTCTACACAGCGAGAAAAATTCACTGTATTCCAATGAATTCTAGTGTATTCCATGTGATACTATATTATTAATTGTAAACATAATCAATACACTTTTTCAAAATGACAGAGAGAGAATACGAGAGCATGAGAGAAATAGCATGAGAGGGAGGAAGAGGTAGATAGATTGGCACACACTCGGATAGAAAGAGAAGGAATGAGAGAGCCTGAGAGTGATAGTAAAAGAGAGAATGAGAGAGACCGAGAGAGGTGGGTGTTGAGAGTGTTTAAAAAAAAATGTAAAAAGGCTCAATATATCTCTGTAAACATGAAAATGTTGTGACATTGGTTGCAGAAAAAAATCCAAACATGAATTTTTTTTCGTAGGCAACCTTCCTCTGTGCCAAAGTCAGTTTCAGGAAATAGTTACTTGAGAGTATCACAAAACTGAATGAAATAGTTTAGTGGCAGCCACGTGTGAACGTGTGAACGGGGTATTTGGTTGTCGAACGCGTTGGTTAAACCCCAAATACCCCGTTCACACGCTCACACATTACTTTAAACACGTGTCTGTCGGACCGCGTTCGACGAGCCGTTGGACCGTGTGAACCCCCTCTAAGTCACACTCAGTAAGGCAGAGGATAATTGAAATGCCTGTGACCATTTCACTACCGACAGAATAAGCTTAACTTTTCCCATACGATTACGCCCACGCAGACGTCATGTGGCGCGACTGGGGTATACGAGGATACTAACGTTGGCGTCCTGATTATATTTATTTCGTAGTTGTAGCTCAGTTACCCCCGAATTCTGTGAACTGGCTTGATCACGTTTTCTGTGTTTATTATTACTCATTGAAAGAGAATGATTAATACAGCAGTGACTTTATATTCTATAACGCGAGTATTGTAATGCAGGGGTTCTCAAACTTTTTTGGCTACGACCTCCTACAAATTACTTCGATAGAGTCGCGACCCACTTCCCAACAACGAATTTCTGACAATCACTATAACGCATTTCCCTGTCTCCGTATATCTGCTTGCCTGTCTATGTATGCATGTATGTATGTATGTATGTATGTATGCATGTAGCCTATGTACGTGCGCACGTATGTATGTATATATGCATGTACGTATGTAAGCTTGTATGGATCTCTCTCTTTCTCTCCCTCTCTCTCTCTCTCTCACCGTCTTTAAAGGCTGAACAACTTACCATTATCAATGGGAAGTATGGGCTTGCATCTTGGAGCACAACGTCTCCAGCCTTGGGGCGATGCTGGAAACCGCAACACGATCGTGACCCCTCAAAATTATTTCGCGACCCCTCTGGGGGTCGGGACCCCCACTTTGAGAACCTCTGTTGTAATGCATCAATCATCGTACCTCAGGGACCCGATGCTGCGCGCGAAAATTTGACTCGTTTTGAAGAGGTTAATAGAATCGCCCAGCCATGTGTGGAGTAATACAATATGTATCACATCATCGATAACTGAACTTGGGGTCTACGTATTACAGTGCTGTGTTTTATGGGTTGTATTCTAGTTATAATCAAACGAGTCTTTTCAGCTGATTAGTGCCCGTTTAGTATATTAGTATTTCTATTCCGGTTATGTTAGAGTGGATGATTTTATTTTGATTAGAAATGCCCACAGATCAAATAGCTTACATCATATATCTCCCAGATTTCATTCTCAGTAACATCAGGCGAGTTTTATCCAGATAAGTGATAACATAATGAGGAGAAATCATTAATATTTTATTTTGTTTATTGCTGCTATTATTTAGTGAAACACTTTTTCGTGGCACAGGCTGTTACAAGAAACACGTGTCCTAAAGCCTACAGTAGATGCACATGTTACAGAAAACTCTGTCTTGAGGTAGGGATGGATATGGACCAGAATGGTATACAAGCAATGCTCGACGGCTGGGGCTCGAGGCCGGGACAATTGTAACGAGCCAAGCGTACAAACTACTCAACCTTTTCTTCCTCTTACGAGTTTCATTCGTTGTTTCAAGGAACTTTTGTGAGCCCTTGAGTTAGTACGTTGTGCTCGTGGGTGCTCGTGGTGGAGGACACAGCCACCTGTGTCTTGACTGTGCCTCCACAGTCGGATTTAACCGTTAACGGAGGGATTTGAATTTTAACGGTTTTAACCGTCAATACCATGATGCATGTGGTTGTGGTTGTGGCGATGGAAGCGATAATGGAAGTGGTGATGGAAACGCTTGAAATAAATTGCATCGTAAAATCAAAATATAGAAAAGCTGATCTCTCACATCACTTTCTCTCTCTCAATCTCTTTCTCTCTCTCTTACTCATAATTAACGTCAGATATGTTACTAATTAGTTACACCATTTTAGGGTCACTAATCTCTCACATAATTTTTATGTTAACTGAAAAAGCGATAAAGTTATCATTTATATGTAGATAGTTAGATGCAGTAAATCCACAGTATTACCACTTTAATAGATCTGTAACGCTTATATAGATTAAATTCATTGTGGTGTACACCATAGACTGTAAATAGAATACACATTTTATAACATACATAAAACAGAAAACCCTTTTCTGTTACACTTACATAAATAAAATTGTTGTGGTGTACAGCCCAGAATAGAAAATGAAATACGTGCAGTATAGGATGCATACATATATAAAATGAATTAACACTCATGAGTCTAAAAGCTGGCATGATCACATTTCCTCGTTGATGAGGATTTTATTCAGCTGAGGGGAGGACCAGAAAGCAAGAGGAGAACAAAAGAAAAATTTTGGTCTTGTTTGCAAATTTCTTAACTGAAGAAGGAACTGGGCTTCCTTCTTGTAGACACAGACACACACACACACACACACACACACACACACACACACACACACACACACACACACACACACACACACACACACACACACACACACACACATTTGAGGATAGGTATGATAAATTGGAGAGTAGGAACTCAACGAGCGTTGTTCCTTTCCTGTATACTACAATTAGGTAAATACAATAAGGTAAATACACACCACACACACACACACACACACACGCGCGCGCGCGCGCGTGCACACACATATAAACACATACATGCATGCGACTAGAATTATAACAATATGTCAATTCAATTCCTCGTGAAATTCCAGGCGATATTGTTACATTCTAACCTTAATAGGTTTAACCTAACTTCACATGACGTAACTTAATCTATTACTTAAATGAACTGACGTTTATTATCACGTTATCCTTAAAATTTGTCAAATATTCCTCTGGGTTTAGAGCGAGCTCACCTGATTTCCAGTTAGAATTTCAAACTCCGCCAACATACCTACCTATAACCAAACCAACTCAACTTAAACCCTTCCGCCTGACGTCATGGAAGTTTAATAATATGAGGGTTAGGGTTCCTAGTCGAGTTAAGTTAAAAAATATATTCACAACGGAACAAAATGACGTTACGCTGTGGCAAAAGCAAAATTCTAAAGTGGTCCGCCGCAATGATATAAAGATCACTGCTACCTTTCTCCCGGCGCCGGCGGGATAACCGTCCTCGCCGGTAGTTTATCGCGACGCGGAAAGAGCCGGCGCCGTCGTAAATATGGTCGTTAGGGCCGGGTGGTCGCTCTAAACGAGGTCATTGTCATGATTGGTCACCCTCGTCCACCTCCGGTTCGGGCGGCTGATGTGGGGATGATGTATACGTTTACCAGTGATATTGTGTGTTATATCATTGGGGCTGAGCACTTATCCCTCCACCACAAGGATATCCCGTCAAGTGAGTATTATCACCTGGAACAAGGCAGAATAAAACCCACTTTGGTGTCCCCATTAGCCAGAATAAAATATGTCAAAGGCTTCGCCGTATTTAAGATGTTAAAATTCCTGTCCTTTCTATTGATCGGTCGTGATTAGTATTCCTATTTTATCTTACTCATTTTCATGAAGTTCGGGGATCTAGCTAGGTTAGGTTAAAGATGCGACAAGTTTCGTCAGCTAGCCACAGATAGAACTCCATAGGATATAAAATAAAATCAGTTTTAATCGTTTCCGTACCGAATGAGACTTTTCGTTTCATTTGGGCTGCCGCCAGATGATTTTGTTCATTTCCGTGGCTCCCTCCCTTAGTATGAGAGGGATAAAGCCATTAACCCCTTCATTACTGGGTGACATTTTTATCATTCTTGCCGCCACCGCCAGGATACTTTTTTCATTTCCGTGGCACCCCCTTGGCAAGGAATTTAGTTTCTGGTCAGTTATGGTAAAATGAAGCACAATAGAAGTAGGAGGAGGAGGAGGGAATAGGAGGAGGAGGAGGAGGGAATAGGAGGAGGAGGAGGAGGGAATAGGAGGAGGAGGAGGAGGAGGAGGAGGAGGAGGGAGGAGGAGGAGGAGGGAGGAGGAGGAGGAGGAAGGAGGAGGAAGAGGGAGGAGGAGGAGGAGGAGGAGGAGAGAAAGAGTAAGGAAAAAGAAGGAAAATATAAGAAGGAAGAAGAAGAAGAAGAAGAAGAAAGGAAAAGAAGGAAAAAGAAGATGAAAAGAAGAACAAGGAGAGAGAATTATCTGGACTCCTTTTCCTCTCTAGAAGCCGTCGCGTTGGTGCAAGAAGTCGATTGGCCTTTGAAGAGAGATCGTTGTTTCGATTGGGACTTAATGTTGTATCTGGTGGTAGTGGAGGTGGAGGGGGGGGGGGGTAATGCCCGGGGGGCGGGGGCAGTGTGCCATTGCTCAGGGTGTTCGGATATGACGAAATGGTCGTTAGACATGATCGATTACTCTTCTGCATCCCTCCTTTACTTTATTTTATTTTATTTATTAATTTATTTGTTTTCTTATGTATTCAGGATCAAGATGTTTGTTTACTTATTGATGTATTGATTTATGTATTCATGGGCATACACACAAATACACACACACAAATACAAACCCACACACGTACATACACATGCATAAACACACACACACGCACATACACACACATGCACGCACATACACATACACGTATATACACACGCACATACAGACATGCACATGCACAAACACACGCGCACACACACGCACGCACATAATCGTACATACACACATGCACATACACAAACACATACATAAACACACACACACACACACACACACATGCACATACACAAACACATACATAAACACACACACACACACACACACACACACACACACACACACACACACACACACACACACACACACACACACACACACACACACACACACACATGGTCTGAATAGATGGTGGACATTATAGTTGGCACCTTGTCAGATCGGTTGAGCTGAAAACTGATTTCAAACTACTTTTACAACCCCAGACATTCCAAGATGCCTAAAACTTCACAAGCGCATTACCAAGACAGATGTAACTGCCGCGGGTTATGCCCGCGGTCCTGCAGTGAACCACGAAAACTAAAACCATCAAGGTCACCTTTGGAGGGTAAAAAGGTCCAAGGATATTATTATGGTTGTGAAATGGCGGCAATACTGTTTCGGTTTACGAACTGGTTCCTTCTACCGAGGTCGTCGTCGTAATAACGGGGCGATATTTCTTATGACGTCACTCGTTATGTGGTCTGTGCTGACCTACGTCACCGCAGGCCCCATGACTTCATTGAATAAAATCGCCTGGCGACGGAATTTCAGCATCACATGAGTTAGATCGTTTGGTGACAGCCAGAACAAACGCTCTAAAGGATGTCCTCGGGGCGAAGGAGGTCAAGACAGCCTCCATCCCCGAGGTCATTCTTCAGCTGAGCGAAATTGTCGAATTTTGATCCGACGAGACTCATTCTAGGGTCGTCGCAGGTTCGGTGCGAAAGGCGGTTAACTACATACTGTATATTTTACGTTGACCAACGCTTCACGGATTTATTCATCTTGGAAACATTCCAGGTCTCTCTCTACACACACACACACATATATATATATATATATATATATATATATATATATATATATATATATATATATATATATATAATTGTGTGTGTGTGTGTGTGTGTGTGTGTGTGTGTGTGTGTGTGTGTGTGTGTGTGTGTGTGTGTGTGCATATTGCAGAAACCACAGGGAAAATAAAGTCGGAATACTAAACGTTTTCGTCTATTACGACATCTTCAGAGTACACACACACACACATATATATATACATCAAATGTATACATATGTATATATAAGCATATATCTATTTATACATATCGATATATGTATGTATACATACCCGCACATATATATTCCTGATGAAAGACAGGTCGTTCCCTTTATCTTAGTAGGACCTCCACAATGCAGGAGTTAACGAGGCGTTGTTAATGTCTGGATATAATGTCTTGGCTGTGCACCGCGTTCCTGTTGACCTTTTCTCTAATGACATCAAGATCTCATCGCAGTCACGAGGCGAGACCCAAACCCACTGTGCCACGGCGGAAGGATGTCAGATGCTGAGTTAGCTTCTTACACCAGGAGCCGCTTCGCTGTGGCCGAGACCGTCTGCTTTGCTTTCATGACCTCGGACGCTCAGAGGAAGTTGGTGCTCATCAGTGGGAGAGAACTGGAGGCTTTGTATTCATGGGACGGGGTCCAAATCGAACGCGCCACAGCAGCATTCGTGAAGCGATATGTTATGAGCTTACAGGCCGTAAGCACCCGTGGTACTGCCCCCGTGATCGATGGTATTGCCTTCGTGATCGAGTGCAAAGCATGACCCTAAGTATCGTTCTGGTGGGCGGCGGACATAAACAACGGCGCTCTTGGCCATGCAAACCTGATGGCAGTCGCGGTTGCTGGACTTCGGTCACTATGACGTTAATGGGGATAAAAGTTTACAAGAATGACAACAGTTGGAGGATTTCCAAAGACACGTGGTTTGATTCTCTCGCGCTGACAGGACTTATATACTGATACACGTCCAAATTTGATTCTAGAGATCTCTAGGGACCCTAACCTTTCTTCGTAAAATCTTTCGACCTTCAACTATCTCTTGCCATTCTCTTTATTGGCTGGTTCCTCTCAAGGGTCTTAAAGATTAGAGGTTCCCCAAAATTATACCACAGTCCCGGGCCCTTCAGTTAACCTTAGTTATTAGTGCCCCGACCCCAATAAGCCCAAGTTTCATAATAAAAAACAACAACTGAAACTACTGTAAATGTGTATTTAGGAAATGATAGCTAATCAGTGGAGAAACATAGAAATTCACGTGTGCCTCAGGGGAGAAGTGGTGAGGATTTCAGTGATTTCCAAAGAGAAATATATGGACTAATGGGATGCAATCTCTCTGACCTGAGATGAACGAGGTCACTGTAGAGGGATGGTGTCAACCTTTGTGAGGGAGGGTAGGTTGGGTCAGGTGTGAGTACGAAGCACCTTCAACCTGTTCAAAGGATTACAAAGGATTACAAAGGCGGAGCATGCCGACAGGAGACCTTTTGGTCCATATCTAGGTCGGATGCGAAAAAAATTATAATAATAAAACAATAAATAAAAACTATAATAATGTAAATAACAAATAAAATAAATAAATGCATAGGTATAGTTAAATAATAAACAAACAAGTAAATAGTAAATAATGATAAATTGACATATAACTAATAATAAATGAAATCAGACAAATAACAAAACAAAAACAAATAATATAAAATAAATTATAATCATTACAGCATCTTACTTAGGTGTTTATCTAAATGATTCTTAAAGCTTCGAACTGAACTACATTGCACTACCTGTGCAGGAAGTTTATTCCATTCATTAACTACACGGTTGGCAAAGTTGTTTCTACCTACTTCCAAATTGAATCTATTTCCGGACAGTTTGAGACCATTGTTTCTTGTCTGATTCTCATTCAATGTGACAGTTCTTCAAACGCCTTAAGAAAATGTAAATCTCAAATAACCTATATATTCAGTCACAACATACAGTGAGCAACCTCAAGCTTCTGCAAGAAATTTCAGACATTCTTCTTAGACGGGAAATGGGTATAGCGACCAAAGTTTGGAAAGAATTGCTTTAGATCCTTACCCTATCCTTCCATCGTGCTCTTGGTCATTCTCGACGTTTCACTTCTCTGTTTCCATCTCTTAGCTTCAGTACCAACTAGACAATCCTTCCAGTCTCGACTGACTAGACAATTTTCCCAGTCTTATTTAACTAGACAATTTGAAATTGTCTAGTCATTATACATTATAGCAAATGCATTTTGACAGAGTATATGTCATTATAGGTTTTGTTCTGGACAGTACCAAACTATTTTTATTTCTACAACCTGACCAACTTGTTCAGCACTGGAAGTGGGAGCAACACTGATAAGTTTACTGTCTGCAGTAACTACAATGCACCATATCATATGACACCTCTGCAAGATCGGGCGTCGGGCGCGGGCGCGCGGGCGCCACCGAAATCGAGGTTATCATCACTCGGGCTGAGCACAGTTTGCATTTGGGTCTTTCTCCTGCACCCACTCCCATCAGAGAAATGGAGTTCTCTCCTCAAACGGTTCATCACGACGGTCAGAGAAATTCCGCCTTTTGCAAAAGTGCTACCTTCTTCTGGAGATCATCTTCATCTCCTTCTCCTTTTCTTCTTCTGCTTCTTCTTTTCTTCTTCTCTTCTTCCCCTCTTCTTCTTCTTCTGCTTCTTCTTTTCTTCTTCTTTTCGTCTTCTTTTTTTCTTCTTCTTTTTTTCTTCTTCTTTTCTTCTTCTGCTTCTTCTTTTCTTCTTCTTTTCGTCTTCTTTTTTCTTCTTCTTTTTTTCTTCTTCTTTTTTTCTTCTTCTTCTTTTCTTCTTCTTCTTTTCTTCTTCTTCTTTTCTTCTTCTTCTTTTCTTCTTCTTCTTTTCTTCTTCTTCTTTTCTTCTTCTTCTTTTCTTCTTCTTCTTTTCTTCTTCTTCTTTTCTTCTTCTTCTTTTCTTCTTCTTCTTTTCTTCTTCTTCTTTTCTTCTTCTTCTTTTCTTCTTCTTCTTTTCTTCTTCTTCTTTTCTTCTTCTTCTTTCTTCTTCTTCTTTTCTTCTTCTTCTTTTCTTCTTCTTCTTTTCTTCTTCTTCTTTTCTTCTTCTTCTTTTCTTCTTCTTCTTTTCTTCTTCTTCTTTTCTTCTTCTTCTTTTCTTCTTCTTCTTTTCTTCTTCTTCTTCTTCTTCTTCTTTTTCTTTTTTCCTCTTCTTCTTCTTCTTCTTCTTCTTTTCTTCTTCTTCTTTTCTTCTTCTTCTTTTCTTCTTCTTCTTCTTCTTCTTCTTCTTTTCTTCTTCTTCTTCTTCTTCTTCTTTTCTTCTTCTTCTTTTCTTCTTCTTCTTTTCTTCTTCTTCTTTTCTTCTTCTTCTTTTCTTCTTCTTCTTTTCTTCTTCTTCTTTTCTTCTTCTTCTTTTCTTCTTCTTCTTTTCTTCTTCTTCTTTTCTTCTTCTTCTTTTCTTCTTCTTCTTTTCTTCTTCTTCTTTTCTTCTTCTTCTTTTCTTCTTCTTCTTTTCTTCTTCTTCTTTTCTTCTTCTTTTCTTTTTCCTCTTCTTTTCTTTTTCCTCTTCTTTTCTTTTTCCTCTTCTTTTCTTTTTCCTCTTCTTTTCTTTTTCCTCTTCTTTTCTTTTTCCTCTTCTTTTCTTTTTCCTCTTCTTTTCTTTTTCCTCTTCTTTTCTTTTTCCTCTTTTCTTCTTCCTCTTCTTTTCTTCTTCCTCTTCTTTTCTTCTTCCTCTTCTTTTCTTCTTCCTCTTTTCTTCTTTTCTTCTTCCTCTTTTCTTCTTTTCTTCTCTTCTTTTCTTCTCTTCTTCTTCTTCTCTTCTTTTCTTTTCTTCTTCTTCTTCTCTTCTTTTCTTTTCTTCTTCTTCTTCTCCTCTTCTTTTCTCCTTTTTCTCTTCTTCTTTTCTTCTTCTTCATCTTCATCTTCTTTTTCATCTTCTTCGCCTTGTTCTTCTTAATCATCATCATCATTATCATCACAACTACAAAACCATTTCGAAGATTTGTCCGTCTACCGAATGGGACAGGTCTCTTCGTTTCAGTCGTCGTTGGCGTCGCCATTGTCATCACCATTACTATCCACGGTCATCATCTCTATCAACGTCGCCATCATGGCCAATTCATTCTCACTATCACTGTCACCGCCGTCATCATTAACAGCGGCAGCAGCAACATCCATTACTATTATCACCTGCATTATCACCAAATTCAGTAATCGTTCTCGTCATCGTTATCATATACACATACATACATCATATACATACACATACATCATATACATACACATACATACATATATCATATACATACATATATACATACATGCATTCATACATACACACATACAATATATATGCATATGTACATACATAAGAGCTTACATACATTCATACGTACGCACAGGCATATATGCATATATAGATAAGTGCTTACATAATACATACAAACATACGTGCGTTCATACATATGTACATCAATCTATATACCACGGGTTTCCCCAATTACAAGCGAGGCTAGCCAATACATATATAAGTCCTCACATACACAAGTGCTTACAAGCACACATACATGCATGCATGCATGCATGCATACGTACATACATACGTACATGCATACATACATGCATACATACATACATTCATACATCAATACATTTATACATAAGGAATTACGTACCTACAAAAACACACATATATATCACACAATCAAGGTGTCATCACTAACCGAAACGGTGATGACTGCCATTCATCACATAATCGACCACAGTTCATCACAGAGTACAAAGAAATACTAAGGAATCTCATGACAAAGCTGATATGTCATAACATCTTTCATCACAAAGAAAACTGATTCACTTGATGTCGTACTCATCACTTCTAGTGATGAGTGATTGGTTCATGACAGAGAGAAGTCATGTCATCACTTATCATCACACTGACATATGTCATTATAGTAAAATCAAAACTCATTCCAAATCTCACGGAAGATAATTACAAGCATAACTCACCACACTAAAGTCATAACTCGTCATCGTCATCATTCATCGAAAAATAAACTGGAAACAATTACTTTCATTATTCATCATTCTCACTCATAGGTCCTCACTGAAGATTGGTCATCACAATACTAAATAACAAGTCATGCCATAAGGATTTATTTAATTTCAGATTACATATAATGATACTCAAAAAATCAGGCATCACAATAAGATAAAAATCATCACTTTCCAAGCGCTTGAGACTGCATGAATAACTCGTTTCCCAGAAACCAAAGATCATAAAATAAACTCATGGATCATCATACAGGAGCTATTTTTAGTCACTTTTTATGGCAAAGAAATCCCGGCTCATCACATTAACGTCACGGTCAAAATAGACGTCGATCATAACACTCACCACTCCCTAATGACCCTCATCACTCCTTAAACTAAAAACTCGTCACTTCATCACTAAATACCACAAACTCGTTCATTTGTGATTCATCACTCCTTTCCCACTACAAGCAAACAACTGCGTTGGTGGGTAATAAATATTTCATGAAAATTCGATATTTCGTAAAAATTATTTCATAATTTTCTTTTCACGTTCCCTGGTTTACTGAGAGTGCTTCAGCTAAATGAGGAACTTCAAGTGAATAGAGGCTGACGCCCACCCAGAGTGAAGTTGCATTTAATATTCCTGAAACCACATATACATACACACACACACACACATATTTTATATATAGATATATATATATATATATATATATATATATATATATATATATATATTCACCTTGGTCTTTGGATTACGTGTTGGACTCGTGATCGACAGCTACTTCCCTCCCGGAAGAGAGCTCAGAGCTCGTATGACCGATCTATGGGTAATGCTATGACCTACGCACGCACCCCCAACTCCCCGCCCACGAGAGTTGGAGTAACGACTCGAACCGCAGCGATACTGAAATAATTTCAGCCCTGGGCAGGATTCGTGTGTGTGTGTGTGTGTGTGTGTGTGTGTGTGTGTGTGTGTGTGTGTGTGTGTGTGTGTGTGTGTGTGTGTGTGTGTGTGTGTGTGTGTGTGTGTGTGTGTGTGTGTGTGTGTGTGTGTGTGTGTGTGTGTGTGTGTGTGTGTGTGTGTGTGTGTGTGTGTGTGTGTGTGTGTGTGTGTGTGTGTGTGTGTGTGTGTGTGTGTGACTGTCCTGGCCTACCAACAGTTCTAGTTTCCATATATTCATGGAAAGGTAGATGGGTTGTCGGCTACTCCACCTCACTAGGGACAGATCATCACTGGATCTAGATCCAGAAAAGACTAGAAACTATTGACTTTATCCTGGACGCAAAAGTTTTATGCTTTTTCTTTTTTCAATTTTGTTCTTTATGAATAGACGAGTTTTTGTTCCTGTATGCTCGTATCACTTTATAATCTAGTATGCAGCTTTCTAGTCGTGCGAGTCTCGTATATGACGTATATTCTAGAACTGTCCACTTGATGTTATAATTCGGCAACAAGATGAACACAAAAAGTTCCCTCTTTTGGAAACACCTAAGATCAGAAACTCTCCAATAATGGGAACGAAAATGACTTTCGAAAAATACTTCTGGTGTTAAAAAAAAGAATCTACATTTCGGAACGAAAATTACTTTCGAAAAGTGCTTCTGGTGTCCAAAAAATTCTACATTTCGGAAAATGTCGTGCTATGGAAGTCTTCCGAATTCTAGAAATCCTCAATACAATGAACCATCTGTAGTTCAATCTTCATAATGAGAGGGTGCCGTGGAGAAGGGAGAGTGTGGCTATGCGATGTAATGGTGCTGGTTCCCACTAACTGGTTAATCAACTGATTGACTGACTGAATGACTGATTGATTGACTTGGTGACTTAGTATCTACGGGTCCCTTTGAACCGTAGCCAGTTGGAATGGAAATATTTTGATATCAGCCGGAATCAATGGTAATTGATTTAAGTTGTGACGTCATCATCCTGGTGATTTTTGGAAATTCTGGTACCATCTTTTTTCCTTTTTCATTCTGTATATAAAAAAAAATAGAATGAAAACAAATGAAAAATCAAAGTCAATTTTCGGTGGTTTGGAGAGAAAGTAACATCTGGGGAAGGGGGTGTGAAACCCATTAAGTCACCTACATTTGAGAGAGAGAGAGAGAGAGAGAGAGAGAGAGAGAGAGAGAGAGAGAGAGAGAGAGAGAGAGAGAGAGAGAGAGAGAGAGAGAGAGAGAGAGAGAGAGAGAGAGAGAGAGAGAGAGAGAGAGAGAGAGAGAGAGAGAGAGAGAGAGAGAGAGAGAGAGAGAGAGAGAGAGAGAGAGAGAGAGAGAGAGAGAGAGAGAGAGAGAGAGAGAGAGAGAGAGAGAGAGAGAGAGAGAAAGAGAGAGAGAGAGAGGGGGGGGGGTAGTGAGAGAGGGAGGGTGAGAGAGAGAAGGAGAGAGAGAGGGAGAGAGGGAGAGAGAGAGAGAGAGAGAGAGAGAGAGAGAGAGAGAGAGAGAGAGAGAGAGAGAGAGAGAGAGAGAGAGAGAGAGAGAGAGAGAGAGAGAGAGAGGAGGGGGAGGGAGGGAGAGAGGGGGAGAGAGAGAGAGGGAGAGAGAGAGAGGGAGAGAGAGAGAGGGAGAGAGAGGAGGAGAGAGGGGGAGAGAGAGGAGGAGAGAGGGAGAGAGAGAGGGAGACACACACACACACACACACACACAGAGAGAGAGAGAGAGAGAGAGAGAGAGAGAGAGAGAGAGAGAGAGAGAGAGAGAGAGAGAGAGAGAGAGAGAGAGAGAGAGAGAGAGAGAGAGAGAAGAGGGAGAGAGAGAGAGAAGAGGGAGAGAGAGAGAAGAGGGAGAGAGGGAGGGAGAGAGGAAGGAAGAGATAAAGGGAGGGAGAGAGTGAGAGATATATAGAGGGAGACAAATAGAGAGACAGAAAGACATTGAGACAGAGAGAAATAGAGAAAGAGAAAGCTTTAATATTAATAATCATTTCAGCACAGTAACTTACTTTACATATTTGGTTGCACCAAAAAACTGGTGATTTCATTCAACTGAAAGCACAGACTTCCGACTTGACGTGTTGGGTCTCGACCGAATGGGACGCCCTTCAGACCAGAGTCCGCGGTCCTCCAGCTACATAAAATCATCTGTTTCTAGACTGAACAAAGCCTTGAAAGCTTGCCACCATTCTGAAGAAGTTGAGCTCGATTTTGATATCGAGATGTGATTCCCGCGATTAATGAGGCGTTCAGCTTTGTAACGAAGTCATCGTATGAAACACATCCTTGTT
>NC_134818.1:3217912-3225412 GCF_046742065.1 Oratosquilla oratoria
ATCAGGAACGTTTTAAAAGGACGCGTATTGGGTGACGAAGCCTACTGTTGCAAGGCGGATGTGACTGGCCAGAAAACAAAAGAGGGCGTGGCCTCTTTCGCTCGGGGCTGCGGTGGTGACTTTAACATTGCATATTCGGCCACAGTCGAATCAACTCCCTTCCCGAGGCGATCAGCGTTGATTAGGGACATTGTATTGTGATTATTAACTTTCTCTTGATCAATGAGGTCATATGTAACCTCGGGCACTCAGCCAGAGCCAACCACCCTTATAAGGGTATGCAAGAAGGGGGAGGTGGCCGAGTCAAAGCCCCCCCCCAAAAAAAAAAAAAAAAAATCAACACCTGTTCCCCACCTCCATCTTAGGGAAGAAGAATCGCCCTCCACCCCACTCCGGGAGGTTCACACAACAGGGTATATTATATATATATATATATATATATATATATATATATATATATTGGAGAAGTAAGGGACCAAGTTCTCTTGTAAACACAGAATTGAAAACGACAGTATTCTCACAGTTATTCAACTTTTTCATAAGGTTTTCCAAAGTTCTTGTTTATCTTCTTGCATTAAGGGGATGAGCAGATATTAAATCACCTAATGTGTCCATGTGATATATTTCGACGTTTCGTTTTCAGGAGGACATCATAATTATTACATCTGTAACAATGAATTTACAACAGTAAAATATTTTGCTTACGACACAGGGAACTTATAATGTGAAATGTGTACCTCTCCATGTTTTTGACAGTTTATATACTAATGTTGAATTCACCTGCTATACCACACACACACACACACATACTTTTTCTAATTTACAGATAAGCAACAAAAAATGAACAGAACACATTCCTACCTCACGGGTTTCTTTCACCTCTATAGAACAAAAAATAAAGAAAGAATAGGACCAATTAAAAACGATGAAAATGTCATGATAGAATCGGAAGAAAAAATGAGTGAGGAGTTTAACAATTATTTTCTATCGGTGTTTACTAATGAGAGGTTAGATAAAGTACCTGACTGCGATCCGATTTTCAGAGGGGATGAAGAAAATAGCCTAACTAATATCAGTATTAGTAAAGAAGAAGTTATCAAGCAGATTGACAGACTTAAAGCTACAAAATCTCCGGGTCCGGACGAAATTTTTCCAAGAATGCTTAAAGAGTGTAAATTTGAAATCTGCGACCAGTTAACTGAAATATTCAATAAATCGGTAGACACTGGTTCTGTTCCAACTGCTTGGAGGCAGGCAAACGTTGTTCCTGTTTTTAAGAAGGGAGATAGATCGACCATATGCAACTACAGGCCAATCAGTTTGACATCGGTTATAGGAAAAATGCTTGAATCAATAATAGTAAATAGACTCAGAGAACACATTGAAGGGCATAATTTAATTCGTGATTCACAGCATGGTTTCTCCAAAGGTAAGTCATGCGTGACTAATCTTCTATCCTTTTACACTAAGGTATATAAGGCGTCAGACAACAATGAAAATTACGATGTTATTTACCTTGACTTTAGCAAAGCGTTCGACAAAGTGCCACACCAGAGACTACTAAATAAAATCAAAGCCCATGGCATAGGAGGAAAAGTGTTAGAATGGATTAGAGCTTGGATTAGTAACAGAAAACAGCGGGTCACCATAAATGGAATAAAATCTAGGTGGGGCAATGTTACTAGCGGGGTTCCCCAGGGCTCGGTTTTGGGTCCCTTATTGTTCATTATGTATATAAACGACTTAGACGATGGGTTAAATAGTGATGTTAGTAAGTTTGCGGACGACACTAAAATAGGACGCCTAATTAGGTCAGGAGAAGACGCCCAGATTCTGCAGGATGATCTTAATAAACTGTTAACATGGTCGGTGAAATGGCAAATGAACTTCAATATCTCTAAGTGTAGCGTGTTAAACGTAGGGCTACACAACCCCGAAAATAGATACAACTTAGATGACACGTTCTTAGAAAAATCTGAGTGCGAGAGGGACTTGGGAGTTCTGGTGAGTCCGGACCTTAAAACCAGGAAGCAGTGCATTAGCGCCAGAAATAAAGCAAACAGAGCATTAGGCTTCATTGCTAGGACGGTAACAAATAGAAGTGCAGAGGTAATTATTAAACTCTATCTAGCGATAGTTAGACCCATCCTTGACTATGCGGTACAGTTTTGGTCTCCGTCCTACAAAATGGACATAAATTCACTAGAATCAGTACAGAGAAGAATGACCAAAATGATACAAGGACTCGGAAATTTGCCTTATGGAGAGAGGCAGAGTGCGGGGTGATCTAATAGAAGTGTTCAAGTGGATCAAAGGCTATAACAAGGGTGATGCAAACAAGGTCATCATAATAAAACAACAGGGCAGGACTCGCAGTAATGGGTATAAACTGGACAAATTTAGATTTAAGAAGGAAATAGGCAAGAATTGGTTTACAAATAGGGTGGTCGATGAATGGAATAAACTTAGTAACCACGTAGTAAGCGCTGAAACTATCAGTTGTTTTAAAAAACGATTAGACAACTTTATGGATGGGGACGACAGGTGGTGATGGATACGGAGCTGCCTAGTGTAGGCCTTATGGTCTTTTGCAGTCTCCTTTATTTCTTATGTTCTTATGTTCTCACAACATAACATTGACCCATTTCGGGACAGGCGGGGTGCCACGGAAATTAATGAAATAGCACTGTGGAAGCCAGGATAGAAGGAAGATTGTCACCCGGTACAGTAGGGGTTAATCAATATAGGCTACAACCTTAATTACAACCAATAGCTTAATGACGAGTTGTCACAGATATCAGTAATATAGTTTGACGGCAGGCAGAATAAATGCGAAAAATATCACCTAATACGGAAGGGGTTGAGTTAGGGCATAGACCCCTCACTCTCCATCATGTGCCAAATGAATAAATTGAGATGGTCTGGGGACAGCAACCAGAATAATCTAGTAAATGACACCAATGAAGAGGTTGAAATTGAAGTACGTTTCATGTGAGGTACAAGTCCAAAGTTAGTATTTTGTCGGCGACAACCAGAGCTACTGTCATTCAGGAACCGCATTACACCAAAGAGGTGGTGAAGGAGAACTGCGTGACTCTGGTCCATAGGGTATGGAAATCCCTGAAAATTCCCCCCAAATACTGAGTGCATAATAATCACCCAATATCTCCAATATTAAAACAATACTACGTGCCTCTGGTCCGAAGGGGCGACACAAGTGTTCCTGAAATATTAACTGTATCATAGTTATGTAGTCAATACGCCATAAGGGGTTTAGTCCAAGATTTAAAAATCCTGGCTAAGCCTTTCCACTATGGAACGCTATTTAAACGCTTTATTTTGGCACTGGCCTGGCGTTTTACAAAAATGTTGATTAAAATTCCTGATAGACTCAAAATAATATTAATAAAAATAAAAGTTTAATTTTTCAGTTATTCACAAGGACAAATGCACGCAATCCGAAATGTAAAACAGGAAATCAGAAAAAAAGTCCTTTAGGATATAAAGAACGATTTGACTTTAAAAAAAATATATCTTATCTTTTAATGTAAAACCCACCAACACTGGGAGCAAAAACCGTTCTGTGCAGTGAGGAACGGGAAAATGCGTGGCGTCAGCCTCGAACAGGCTTTGGATTTGCATGACATCAGCATAAACAAAATTCCTTGGCTCAACTCTACCGATTCCTCCCTCGCTAAAGTTCCTATTCCTTTGGGACACAAGCGATACAGGTTCGCATCAGAAGCGGAAGAAAAATCTCTGTAATTTGTGTGCATACTCGGACAAAACTTCTTGGTAAATCTGCAGTCCAATGTCCTCAATCCTATTAGAGTTTTCATTGTGGACTGGGTGGAGTCCTACGAGACATACGTCGGAGAGAGCCATCTCCCCGCTGTTCTTCTTCAGTTTCTATAATCATCCTCACTTATGTTTGAAGATGCTGCCTCGAGAGGCTGGTGCTCCGTCTCTGGACTTCGACTGTCCTTATACTAGACTCGCTGACACACCGGACAACTGCCCACCACTTGAGCGCTGTGACCTAACCGAAAGGCCCCTCAGGGAGGATATAAAATATGACATAAATCCTTCTGTAGACAACTCTCTGAAGAAGACCAAGTTGGTCGTAACGTAAGAGTAAAATCTATTCCGAGAACATCTTCGTTTTACTTCTACCACCCAAACTCTCATATTTTCATGTAAATATATGCAACTGACAAATGACAACTGTTCCCCTCCTACTACTATTATGAACCTATGACATCAAATCGTTTCACACAAGACAGACAATTGGCCAACGTTACCTCTCAGAGTGATCCATTGGAGGAGCCAAAGATTTGCCCACTAATGTGGGGATACCGGTTTTGTGTCAACAAAATTCGAGGGAACAATTATTAATACTGTTGTACAAATATGATGTTTGTTATCGGTCTGACTATTCTATTCAGG
Source organism: Oratosquilla oratoria (assembly GCF_046742065.1). Lineage (NCBI taxonomy): Eukaryota > Metazoa > Arthropoda > Malacostraca > Stomatopoda > Squillidae > Oratosquilla > Oratosquilla oratoria. Next base: position 3,222,359 of record NC_134818.1, read on the forward strand.
TTTGGGAGCGCCACCGTAACGAGAGGATTACGATTACAATAATATGATCTACAAAAATTATTCTAGTTCACGCCAGACGATCTTAATATTTTTCAGAAACGTCACCAAAGCAGAAAGGGAATTGAAAGTTGGGATTTTTTTTTTTTTCTGATCAAAACAGTGATTGATTGATTGATTGATTGGACACACGATCTTGTCGACATAGCTTCCTCTCAGAAAGTTTCTGTCATCATTAGATTCGAAAAACTTCCGGGACACTTCTTGAAATCAATATCAAGAGCAATCTCGTATTTTCTCTTATCACCAGCTCAGTCTGACATCTGTCTGTGAGAGATAAGAGCACTGATATGACTGATTCATCTTTCTTCTCCCATTTTTTTAAGTCTCCAAGAGTCTGGTGCGAAACAGATTGAACGAAAATAATTTTAACTCAAGACAAATGACATGTACAGGCTTCGCCCAAATAAGAACCTCGGAGGCTGGCTGGCTTGGAGGAGGATACGAATAAAAACAATTCAGAGAATGAGGCAGAGGTACGAAGAAAACGTCCCAAAGAGAAATGGTTTGGAATAATAATATTTCTCTTGTCAAATAAGATGAATATTACAGGGGGGAAATGTGCGCGGGCTTTTTTGAGTTACCGGAAATTAAGTGAGATTTGAAAAGGGTTCATAACGAAAATGGACGAATTGACATAGCAGTAAAAGACGAAGTTCATTCAATTTGTGTATATGGATATCTTCTTTAACTCTTGTGCATCATATGTGTGTCTATATATATATATATATATATATATATATATATATATATATGTGTGTGTGTGTGTGTGTGTGTGTGTGTGTGTGTGTGTGTGTGTGTGCGTGTGTGTGTGTGTGTGTGTGTGCGTATACATATGTATATTTTAAACTCACGCCAGACAATTATATTCAAGAAACTGGTTAGTGTCCATTAATGTAAGAAAAAATATATATTCACATAATCATATATCAGCATTTAATGAAATAAGTGGTGAAGAGGGCATCCCCTTTGCTCAAAGTACCAGAGCTGGACGGGTTACCGCTGGACAGGTAATGCGTTACTGTCAGTGCGTTACCGAAAAATCTGGGGTGCATTACTGTCAATGCGTTACCGATTTTAATTTCCTTTAGACTGATTTTGATGAAAAAAATTAAATGGAGAAGTATTTACTTCTTACGAATATTCTCAATAAAATAATACCTAAACTACAACATTAATATTCCCTATTCTAAAACATCAAATAACCAGACCTGGGCACTTGCGTTACCACTAGCGTTACTGCGTTACTAACGCACTACCTGTCCGGCGGTAACGCGCCCAGGTCTGCAATGTACTCGGATATCCAGATAAGTCGACGTTACTGGCAAATGCGGGGTTCGAACTGTGGCACGCTTGGTAGCAACACGCCAGAAACCAATTCACCACAAGGCCATTAATGGTAGTTTTCATAATCTAAAATCATTATATTTACTGTTGACATTTCCCATAACCATTCTTTACCTGTATAGAGTCCGCTGTGGTATAACGGTAGCGTACCTGGCCTGCAGACAATAGGGAGGCTGGGTAGATAGGTTCGAATCCTGATCATAACCCACAGATTAGGAAGAACATCATCTATTCTAAACAATGTTACCTAACTACCCCAATAAAATGCCTTCCGTAAGGCAACGATCTCTAGACCCTTGACAAGGAAGTGTGTGATGTAAAACCAAATTAGTCATACTTTGACTACAGGAGCTGAATGCTCTCGCCTGGGCTGATTAAAGTCACGTGACGGCCATCATAATAGGACGAAACCCCAACAGCGTTTCATAAGCCTATGCGGTAATTTGTGAGAGACAAATAGGACACTTCCATTTGCTTTTCTCTGTTGTTCTTCCATTTGGTCTCCTTTGTTGACGCATTAGTGGACGATGAGCTTAATGATGGCGATGCTCGCACAGCACTTCGACGCCAAAGACAGACAGACAGACCGAGAGAGATATTGAGATAGATATTGAGAGAGAGATTGAAAGAGGTGTGAGAGAGAGAGCAGTCCTTGATGTCATTTTACCAACGAAGAAAGACTCCGATGTAAAACAACTGAACAAGACACCTTGAGCAGAACCCACTCGACTATAGACCAACGTTCTTGACCTACACAATAGCCAAATTATTTGAAATAATGTAATAGATACTGATAGGTAAAAAAAAAAGGAATACTGGTTGACAATCCATTTGGATTTAGAAAAGAAAAGTCATGTACAGCCAACACGTTATGCTTTTATTCAAGAACGGTTGAATGTTGTATGAGGAAAAGGGCTGGGTGGATTGTGTGTACCTGGATTTGGGAAAGGCTTTCGACAGTGTCGCACAAAAGATTTATACGGAAGCTGGGGAACGTAGGACTTAAATGGAGTACATTGGAAGCTCTCTGGCCGAGCGGGTTAGGGCGTCGTTACTTGCGGCGAAGGTCGAGGGGATGGCGGTTCGAACCCTGCCACCGGTGAAGTTGGACCAAAGGCATGGTTTATTAAATTCCACGCTACAAAGTTCTCTGTAAGGGGCACCGACCTAGCCTCCCGATAGGGGGAGTTTGTGACGTAAAAAAAAAAAAAAAAAAAAAAAAAATTGGAATGAATAAAAAAATAGATAATAAAAATATGGAAATATTAGTGAAGGTTGATAAGTGGTATTAGAGAAAGATGACTAGCGAGGCACTACAGGGCTTGATAATAGGCATAATGTTCTTAGTGTACATCCATGACCTGGATGAAATTAGTACCTTCGCAAATTTATTTGCGGATAATGCCAAGATTATGAAAGGAGTGAAGGGTGAAGAGGATTGTAAATTGCCACGGGAAGATCTAGACAAGATTTCTAGACGGAGTCAGGAATGGAAGATGAAATTCAATACAAAAAGAAATGCGAAATCCTAGAAATAGGCAAAAAAATGTCGATAAGTTATATAATGGGATACAAGTCACTCACAAAGGCAAAGAAATAAAATAAATTTGAAATAATAATAAAAATGAACTATGGTTATGAAAATACATA
>NC_134818.1:3227912-3242912 GCF_046742065.1 Oratosquilla oratoria
TTTATCTATTTATCTATTTCTATTTATTTTCGTTAATTATTTATTTTCATTATCTATTATTCTTTATTTCTTTATTTTATTTTATTTACTTATTTATTTATTATTATTATTATTTTTTTTTTTTTGCATCCGACCTAGTTATGAACCAAAAGGTCTTCTGTCGGCATGCTCCTCCTTTGTAATCCTTTGTATGAGTGTTGGATGGATGGTGCGAAGTGCCTATGTAGTGTAGAGCGCTGAGATGGTTGTGGTTTTGAGTGAATTCTTAAACGAATATGCAAAATAACGCGAAAATAAGTCTCCTTAAATCACGTGCGAACATCGGCATAACATTTTGAGGTTTTCATATATTAAAATCGTTGGGCGGTATAACTGGAATGCAATATGCAAAGTGCTGCAATGGACAAAAGCTCCTCTGACTGATTGAAAAAGCCGACACATTTCCGACTTCCAATGCACTCTTCTAAGCTGAATAAAATCACCTAGCGACAGAAAGCTTATAATATGTCAAATGTCGCAAGAACGAGGCGAGGCGAGTTCGGGGACGGGGAGAGGGAGACTTCGAGACTACGAGACTTCCGACTTTTCATGCTACTCGTGGTTCCCCGAGGGCCTTTGGCTCAGAGCTTGTTTACTCCAAGAGAGCCTCGTTTGTTAGGCCCCTAAGAACCAGTGCCATGCAGTGCCAACGGCCTGCCTATGTGCGCCAAGCTTTGTCCTGTGAGATCTGGACTGTACGTTCTTCCGGAAGGCCTGTGAACTGTTTGCTGACGATATAGGGGTTCCTTTTGACCTCGTCTGGATATTGGCTTTACTGCTTATTGTGTTGGTGCCGTTGTGAGTGCTGTGGTTGTTGATGATATTGTTTTGGTGGTCGGTGTGTCTGTATGTGTTGTTGTTTTTGTCGGTGGTGTTTGAGTCGCTGTCGGGATTCTCGTTGTTGTTGTTGATGCTGCAAGAATTGCTGCCCCCCCCCTTTTTTTTTGTCGCAACTTTGTTCTTCCCACTGTTGGTGTCGGAGGAAAAGTTCTGGTGTTCCTTTACTCGTCATTATTTGCCATCATCTGTTTTACGTTCTCGTTCTTTTGTTATCATTGGCGTTGTTCTCACCGCATATGAATCTATAGATAGCAACTCTTGGCAGCCTCAGCTAAGCAGAAGCTGTTTATTTTCTTTTTGTTATGTATGAGAAAATTTTTGACGAAGCCCGAAGGGATTTCTCCCCGTCTTCTCCTTTTCTGCATGAGGGGACGGAGAGGGAGGGGGTCGCCGAATTTATGAAGCTGCCTTGCTGTGGATGTGCTGTGTCTTACGACACTGCTTCTGACCCAGGACACTGGACAGGATGCAGGGATGACCTGTCATCCAGGAGGTGCCAAGATAAGAGGGAGGGAGGAGAGTGGATGGGAGTGGAATATATAGGAAATGGAATGGGTGGGAGTGGTTTCTATACCTTTTTCTTTTTGGATACCCCCCGTGTAAGGGAGAAAAAGCCTTTGGTACATGTATGTATGATTTATCATTAGTCAAAGCAACGACTGCAGTTGTAAGAGACTTGGCAGATGGTTCTGTCTGCCCACTTGTAGCGCTGGCCGTGATGCTAGAGTGCCGGCCGTTATGTGACGTTGATGGTGTGATGCTGAGTTGGGTCGTAATGGTGACGGTGATTGTGATAGTGGTGATCGTTGTGATAATGGTAGTGATAGTGATGATGACGATAATAATGATAATGTTGATGATTGTGGTGATTATTATCATTATTATTATTATTATCATTATTATTATTATTGTGATCATGACGGTGATAATGATGAAATGGTGATGATGATGATGATGATGATGATGATGATGATGGTGACGATAATGGCGATAGTGACGTTGATGACAATTATCACAACAGCGATGGTGACGACAATGATAATGATGGCGATTGAGATAATGATCGATGAATATGATCACCAATACTGTAACGAATATTCTAATGATGTTCATGGTGATGTGGTGATGATGGTGACATTTGTCATAAAGATGGTGATTCCAATGCAATGGTGGCCTTAGAAACAATGATATGATGTTGACAAATATGAGAGATTTTGTGGTTCCGGTGTTGGTAACGTTGATTGTAATGATGGTAGGGTGTTTGTTGTTGTTCTTATTCTTCTTTTTTATTTTTATCATCATCATCTTCTTCATCTTCTTCTCCATCTCATTCTTCTTCTTCTTCTTCTCCATCATCTTCTTCACCATCTTCTCATTCTTCTTCTTCATCTAGATCCTCTTCTAGATCACCTTCTACTAAATCATCTTCTAATTCATATTCTCAATCATCTTCTAAAGCATCTTCTTCCAAATCATCTAGATCATCCTCTTCTAAATCCTCTTCTAAATTATTTTCTTCAAAATCATCTTCATTTAAATAATTCTTCTAAATCTTCTTCCTTTAAATCACCTTCTTTTAAATAATCTTCTAAATCATATTCTTCTAGATCTTCTAGATCTCCATCTAGATCATCTTCTAAATAATTTTCCTATAAATCATCTAAATCATCTTCTAGATCATCTTCTAAATAATCTTCGAAATCACCTTCTAAATAATCTTCTCCTAAACCATCTTCTTAAAAATCATCTTGAAAACCATCTTCTAAATCATCTTCTAAACCACATTTTTCTTCTAAATCATCTTCTACATAATCTTCAAATTCTTCTTCTGAATCATTTTCTAAATAATCTTCTAAATTATCTTCTTTAAATCTTCTAAATCTTCTAAATCCTCTAAATCTTCTAAATAATCTTCATCTTCATATTCTTCACCTTCTTCATCTTCTAGATCATTTTCTAAATCATCTTCTAAATCATCTATTAAATCATCTATTAAATCATCTAAATAATCTTCTAAATCATCTTCTAAATATTCTTCTAAGTCATCTTTTAGATGTTCTAAATCATCTTCTTCTAACTCATCCTCTTCTATATCATGAAAAATCTTCTTCCAAATCATTTTCTAAATAATCTCCTAAATCATCTTATTCAAAATCACCTCTAAATCTTCTTCTATATCATCATCTTCTAAATAATCATATTCTTCTAAACTATCTTCTAAATCATCTTCTAATTCATCTTCTTCTAAATCATCTAATTCATCTTCTAAATCATCTTCCAGATCATCTTCTAGATCACCTGTCTCTAGATCATCTTATAAATCATCTTCTAAATAATCTAAATTATTTTCTTCTAAATCATCTTCTAAATAATATTTCTAAATCTTCTAGATCTTCTAAATCATCTTCTAGATCATCTTCTAAGTCATCTTCTAAATCATCTTCTTCAAAATCATCTTCTCAATGATCTTCTAAATCATCAACTTCTAAATCATCTTCTAAGTCATCTTCACCTTCTTCATCTACTTCTAAATCATCTTCTAAGTCATCTTCAAAATTTTATAAACAATCTAAATCATCTTCAAAATCATCTTCAAAATCATCTTCTAAATCACCATCTTCTAAATAATCAAAATCATCTTTTACATCAGTTTCTAATTTCCTTTAAGATATTTTCTTCTAAATCATCCTCTTCTAAATCATCTTCTAAATCTTCTTCACCTTCTTCATCTACTTCTAAATCATCTTCTAAGTCTTCAAAATCATCTTCAAAAATTTCTAAATCTAAATCATCTTCAAAATCATCTTCTAAATCACCATCTAAATAATCAAAATCATCTTAAAAACAGCTTCTAAATAATCTTCTAAATCATCTAAATTTTCTTCAAAAAAATTCTTCTAAATCATCCTCTTCTAAATTATCCTCTAAATCTTCTTCTTCACCTTCATCTTCTAGATCATTTTCTAAATCATCTTCTAAACCATCTTCTTCAAAATCATCTTCAAAATCTTCACAATCGTCTTCATCTAAATAATTCTTCTAAATTATCTTCTTCTAAACCATCTTCTAAATCATCTTCTAGATCATATTCTTCTAGATCATCTTCCAGATCATCTTTTGCATCTTCTAGATCAACTTTCTAAATCATCTTCTAAATCATCTAAATAATTTTCTTCTAAATCATCTTCTCCTAAACCATCTTCTTGAAAACCATCTTCTAAATCATCTCAATCATCTTTCAACTTATCTTAAAAATTATCTTCAAAATCTTCTTCAGAATAATCTAAATAATCTTCAAAATAATCTTTAAATCATCTTCTAAATCAGCATCTTCTAAATCAAATTCTATATCATCTTCTAAATCATCTTCTAAATCATCTTCTAAATCATCTTCTAAATCACCTTTTTCTAAATCATCTCTTAAATCATCCTCTTCTAAATCTTCTAAATCTTCTGTTTCCTCATCTTCTTCTTCTTCTTCATCTTCATCTTCTAGATTTTCTAAATCTTCTAAATGATCTTCAAAATCATATTGTAAATCTTCTAAATCATCTTCTAAATCATCTTCTAAGTCATCTTAAAATCATCTTCAAAATCTTCTAAATTATCTTTTCCAAATTATCTTCTAAATCATCTTCTTTAAATCATCTTCTAAATCATCTTATTCTAATCTTCTAAATCACCTTCACATTCTTCATCTTCATATTCATCTTCTAGATAATGTTCTAAACCATCTTCTAAATAATCTTCAAAATCATCTTCATCTAAATGATTTTCTTCTAAATCACCTTTTAAATAATCTTCTCCATCATCTTCTAAATCATCTTCTAGATCATACTCTTTTAGACCATCTTCCAGATCATCTTCTTATATATCATCTTCTAAATCATCTTCTCAATCATTTTCTTCTAGATCTTCTTCCAAATCATCTTCTAAATCATCTTCTAAATCATCTAAAGTATCTTCAAAATCTTCTAAACCATCTTCTTCTAAATCACTTCTAAATAATTTTAAAAATCTTCTTCTAAATCACCTTCTAATCTCCTAAATCAACTTCAAAATCATCTTTAAATCTTCTAAATGATCATCTTCTAAATCATCTTCTAAATCAACTTCTTCAAAATCATCATCTTCAAATTCATCTTCATCAAAATCATCAAAATCATTAAAATCTTCAAAATCATCTATTTCAAAAACATCTAAATCATCTTCAAAAACATCTTTTTTAAAAGCATCTACTTCAAAAGCATCTTCAAAATAATTCTTCAAAATCAGATTATTTCTATATTACTTTCTAAATCATCCTCTAATTAATCTTCAAAATCATCTTCTAAATCATATTCTAAATCTTCTAAATCATCTCCTAAATTATTTTTAAGTCATCTTAAAACCATCTTCAAAATCTAAATTATCTTTCCAAATAATCTTCTAAATCATCTTCTTCAAAGTCATCTTCTATAAATCATCTTCTAAATCTTCTAAATAATCTAAATCTTTTTCTTCTAAATAATATTTTTCTTCTAAATAATATTTTTCTTCTAAATCATCTTATTCTAAATCTTCTAAATCATCTTCACATTCCTCATTTTCATATTCATCTAGATAATTTTCTAAATCTTCTAAATATTCTTAAAAATTATCTTCATTCAATGATTTTATTCTAAATCACCTTCTTTTAAACCATCTTCTAGACCATCTAAATAATCTTCTAGCTCACACACTTTTAGACCATCTTCCAGATCATCTTCTTATAGATCATCTTCTAAATCATCTTCTCAAACATTTTTTCTAGATCTTCTTCCAAATGAATTTCTAAATCTTCTAAATCATCTCCTAAAGTATCTTCTTCAAAATCATCTCCTAAAGTATCTTCTTCAAAATCATCTCCTAAAGTATCTTCTTCAAAATCATCTAAAGTATCTTCAAAATCATCTTCTAAACCATTTTCTTCTAAATTACTTCTAAATCATTCTAAAAATCTTCTGAATCATCTTCTAATCTCCTAAATCATCTTCAAAATCTTCTATAAATCTTCTAAATAAATTTCAAAATTATCTTCGTCGAGAGTATCCTCTTCAAAAGCATCCTCTTCAAAAGCATCTTCTTCAAAATCATCTTCAAAATCAACTTCTTCAAAAGCATATTCTTCAAAATCATCTCCTTCAAAATCTTCAAAAGCATCAACATCTTCAAAATCATCTTCTTCAAAAGCACCTCCTTCATAAGCATCATCTTCAAAATCATTTTCATAACCTTCTTAGAAGTCATCTTCTTCAAAATCATCTTCTTCAAAATCGTCTTCTTCAAAACCAACTTCTTCCAAAGCATATTCTTCAAAAGAATCTTCAAAATCTTCTTCAAAATCATCTTCTTCAAAATCACCTTCTTCAAAATAATCTTCTTCAAAATAATCTTCTTTAAAATAATCAAAATAATCTTCAAAATCTTCTTCAAAATCATCATCTTCAAAATCACCTTTTTCAAAATAATCTTCAAAATAATCTTATTCAACATCAAATTCTTCAAAGCATCTTCTTCAAGATCTTCTAAATCATCTTCAAGATCATCTTCAAGATCATCTTCTTCAAGATCATCTTCTTCAAGACCATCTTCAAGATCATCTTCAAGATCATCTTCTTCAAGATCATCTTCTTCAAGATCATCTTCTTCGAAATCATCATCTTCAAAATCATCTTCTTCAAAATCATCTTCTTCAAAATCATCTTCTTCAAAATCATCTTCTTCAAGAGCATCTTCTTCAAGATCATCTTCATCAAAATCATCTTCTTCAAAATCATCTTCTTCAAAATCATCTTCTTCAAAATCATCTTCTTCAAAATCATCATCTTCAAAATCATCTTCTTCAAAATCATCTTCTTCAAAATCATCTTCTTCAAAATCATCTTCTTCAAAATCATCTTCTTCAAAATCATCTTCTTCAAAATCATCTTCTTCAAAATCATCTTCTTCAAAATCATCTTCTTCAAAATCATCTTCTTCAAAATCATCTTCTTCAAGATCATCTTCTTCAAGATCATCTTCTTCAAGATCATCTTCTTCAAGATCATCTTCTTCAAGATCATCTTCTTCAAGATCATCTTCTTCAAGATCATCTTCAAAATCATCTTCTTCAAAATCATCTTCTTCAAAATCATCTTCAAAATCATCTTCTTCAAAATCATCTTCTTCAAAATCATCTTCTTCAAAATCATCTTCTTCAAAATCATCTTCTTCAAAATCATCTTCTTCAAAATCATCTTCTTCAAAATCATCTTCTTCAAAATCATCTTCAAAATCATCTTCTTCAAGATCATCTTCTTCAAGATCATCTTCTTCAAGATCATCTTCTTCAAGATCATCTTCTTCAAGATCATCTTCTTCAAGATCATCTTCTTCAAGATCATCTTCTTCAAGATCATCTTCTTCAAGATCATCTTCTTCAAGATCATCTTCTTCAAGATCTTCTTCAAAACCATCTTCTTCAAGATCATCTTCAAGTTCATCTTCTTCACGATCATCAAGTTCATCTTCTTCAAGATCATCTTCTTCAAGATCATCTTCTTCAAAATCATCTTCTTCAATATCATATTCTTCAAGATCATCATCTTCAAGATCATCATCTTCAAGATCATCATCTTCAAGATCTTCTTCAAGATCATCTTCTTCAAGATCATCATCTTCAAAATCATCTTCTTCACACTCAACTTCTTCACAATCATCTTCTTCACAATCATCTTCTTCAAAATCATATTCTTCAATATCTTCTTCAAAATCATCTTCTTCAAGATCATCTTCATGATCATTTTTTTCAAAATCATCTTCTTCAAAATCATCTTCAAAATCATCTTCAAAATCATCTTCTATAGAATCATCTTCTTCAAAATCATCTTCTTCAAAGTCTTCAGCTTCAAGATCATTTTCTTCAAGATCAACTTCTTCAAGATCAACTTCTTCAAGATCATCTTCTTCACATTCATCTTCTTCAAAATCATCTTCTTCAAAAATATCTTCAAAATCATCTTCTTCAGAATCAACCTCACAACCATCTTCTTCAAAATCATCTTCTTCAAAATCATCTTCTTCAAAATCATCTTCTTCAAAATCATCTTCTTCAAAATCATCTTCTTCAAAATCATCTTCTTCAAAATCATCTTCTTCAAAATCATCTTCTTCAAAATCATCTTCTTCAAAATCATCTTCTTCAAGGTCAGCTTCTTCAAGGTCATCTTCTTCAAGGTCATCTTCTTCAAAATAATCATCTTCAAAATCATCTTTTTCAAAATCTTCCTCAAAATCTTCTTCAAAATCTTCTTCTTCAAAATCTTCTTCAAAATCATCTTCTTCAAGATCATCTTCTTCAAGATCATCTTCTTCAAGATCATCTTCTTCAAGATCATCTTCTTCAAGATCATCTTCTTCAAGATCATCTTCTTCAAGATCATCTTCTTCAAGATCATCTTCTTCAAGATCATCTTCAAGATCATCTTCTTCAAAACCATCTTCTTCAAAATCACCTTCTTCAAAGTCATCTTCTCCAAAGTCATCTTCTACAAGGTCATCTTCTTCAAAATCATCTTCTTCAAAATCATCTTCTTCAAAATCATCTTCAAAATCATCTTCTTCCAAATCATCTTCAAAATCATCTTCTTCAAGATCATCTTCTTCAAGATCATCTTCTTCAAGATCATCTTCTTCAAGATCATCTTCTTCAAGATCATCTTCTTCAAGATCATCTTCTTCAAGATCATCTTCTTCAAGATCATCTTCTTCAAGATCATCTTCTTCAAGATCATCTTCTTCAAGATCTTCTTCAAAACCATCTTCTTCAAGATCATCTTCAAGTTCATCTTCTTCACGATCATCAAGTTCATCTTCTTCAAGATCATCTTCTTCAAGATCATCTTCTTCAAAATCATCTTCTTCAATATCATATTCTTCAAGATCATCATCTTCAAGATCATCATCTTCAAGATCATCATCTTCAAGATCTTCTTCAAGATCATCTTCTTCAAGATCATCATCTTCAAAATCATCTTCTTCACACTCAACTTCTTCACAATCATCTTCTTCACAATCATCTTCTTCAAAATCATATTCTTCAATATCTTCTTCAAAATCATCTTCTTCAAGATCATCTTCATGATCATTTTTTTCAAAATCATCTTCTCCAAAATCATCTTCAAAATCATCTTCAAAATCATCTTCTATAGAATCATCTTCTTCAAAATCATCTTCAAAACCTTCAAAATCTTCTTCAAGATCATCTTCTTCAAGATCATCTTCTTCAAGATCATCTTCTTCAAGATCATCTTCTTCAAGATCATCTTCTTCAAAATCATCTTCTTCAAAATCATCTTCTTCAAAATCATCTTCTTCAAAATCATCTTCCTCAAAATCATCTTCAAAATCATCTTCTTCAAAATCATCTTCTTCAAGATCATCTTCTTCAAGATCATCTTCTTCAGAATCATCTTCAAAATCATCATCTTCAAAATCATCTTCTTCAAGATCATGTTCTTCAAGATCATGTTCTTCAAGATCACCTTCTTCAAGATCATCTTCTTCAAGATCATCTTCTTCAAGATCATCTTCTTCAAGATCATCTTCTTCAGGATCATCTTCTTCAAGATCATCTTCAAAATCAACTTCTTCAAAATCATCTTCTTCAAAATCATCTTCTTCAAAATCATCTTCAAAATCATCTTCAAAATCATCTTCAAAATCATCTTCTTCAAGATCATCTTCTTCAAGATCATCTTCTTCAAGATCATCTTCTTCAAGATCATCTTCTTCAAGATCATCTTCTTCAAGATCATCTTCTTCAAGATCATCTTCTTCAAGATCATCTTCTTCAAGATCATCTTCTTCAAGATCATCTTCTTCAAGATCATCTTCTTCAAAATCATCTTCACAATCATCTTCTTCAAATTCATCTTCTTCAAAATCATCTTCTTCAAAATCATCTTCAAAATCATCTTCAAGATCTTCTTCTACAAGATCATCTTCTTCAAAATCATCTTCAAAACCATCTTCAAGACCATCTTCAAGACCATCATCTTCACAATCATCTTCTTCACAATCATCTTCTTCAAGATCATCTTCTTCAAGATCATCTTCTTCAAGGTCATCTGCCTCAAGATCATCATCTTCAAGATCATCTTCTTCAAGATCATCTTGTTCAAAATCATCTTGTTCAAAATGATCTTGTTCAAAATCATCTTGTTCAAAATCATCTTCAAAATTATCTTCTTCAAAATTATCTTCAGAATCATCTTCACAGTCTTCTTCAAAATGTTCTTCTTCAAAATCATCTTCAAGATCATCTTCTTCAAAATCATCTTCTTCAAGATCATCTTCTTCAAGATCATCTTCTTCAAGATCATCTTCTTCAAGATCATCTTCTTCAAGATCATCTTCTTCAAGATCATCTTCTTCAAGATCATCTTCTTCAAGATCATCGTCTTCAAAATCATCGTCTTCAAAATCATCTTCAAAATAATCTTCAAAATCATCTTCTTCAAAATCATCTTCAAAATCATCTTCTTCAAAATCATCTTCCTCAAAATCATCTTCAAAATCATCTTCAAAATCTTCTTCAAAATCATCTTCTTCAGAATCCTCTTCACAATCATCTTCTTCAAAATCTTCTTCAAAGACTTCTTGAAAATCTTCTTCCTCAAAATCTTCTTCAAAATCTTCTTCTTCAAGATCATCTTCTTCAAGATCTTCTTCAAAATCATCTTCTTCAAAATCATAATCTGCAAAATCATCTTCAAAATCATCTTTTTCAAGATCTTCAAATTCTTCTTCAAAATCTTCTTCAAATTCTTCTTCTTCAAGATCATCTTCTTCAAGATCATCTTCTTCAAGATCATCTTCTTCAAGATCATCTTCTTCAAGATCATCTTCTTCGAGATCATCTTCTTCAAAGATCATCTTCTTCAAAATCATCTTCTTCACACTCATCTTCTTCACAATCTTCTTCTTCAAAATGATCTACTTCAAAATCATCTTCAAAATCATCATCTTCAAAATCATCTTCAAATTCATCTTCTTCAAGATCATCTTCTTCAGGATCATCTTCTTCAAGATCATCTTCTTCAAGATCATCTTCTTCAATATCATCTTCTTCAAGATCATGTTCTTCAAAATCATCTTCAAAATCATCTTTTTCAGAATCATCTTCAAAATCATCTTCTTCAAAGTCATCTTCTTCAAAGTCATCTTCTTCAAAATCATCTTCACAATCTTCTTCTTCAAAATCTTCCTCAAAATCATCTTCAAAATCATCTTTTTCAAGATCATCTTCAAAATCTTCAAAATCTTCTTCAAGATCATCTTCTTCAAGGTGATCTTCTTCAAGATCATCTTCTTCAAGATCATCTTCAAGATCATCTTCTTCAAGATCATCTTCTTCAAGATTATCTTCTTCAAGATCTTCTTCAAGATCATCTTCTTCAAGATCATCTTCTTCAAAATCATCTTCTTCAAGATCATCTTCTTCAAGATCATCTTCTTCAAGATCATCTTCTTCAAAATCATCTTCTTCAAAATCTTCTTCAAAATCATCTTCAAAATCATCTTCTTCAAAACCATCTTCTTCAAAACCATCTTCAAAATCTTCTTCTTCAAGATCTTCTTCAAGATCATCTTCTTCAAAATGATCTTCAAAACCATCAAGATCATCTTCAAAATCATCTTCTTCACAATCATCTTCTTCAAGATCATCTTCTTCAAGATCATCTTCTTCAAGATCATCTTCTTCAAGATCATCTTCTTCAAGATCATCTTCTTCAAGATCATCTTCTTCAAGATCATCTTCTTCAAGATCATCTTCTTCAAGATCATCTTCTTCTAGATCATCTTCTTCAAGATCATCTTCTTCAAGATCATCTTCTTCTAGATCATCTTCAAGAAGATCTTCTTCAAAATCATCTTCTTCAAGGTCTTCTTCAAGGTCACCTTCTTCAAGATCATCTTCTTCAAGATCATCTTCTTCAAGATCATCTTCTTCAAGATCATCTTCTTCAAGATCATCTTCTTCAAAATCATCTTCTTCAAGATCATCTTCTTCAAAATCATCTTCTTCAAGATCATCTTCTTCAAAATCATCTTCTTCAAGATCATCTTCTTCAAGATCATCTTCTTCAAGATCATCTTCTTCAAAATCATCTTCTTCAAAACCGTCTTTCTCAAAATCGTCTTTCTCAAAATCGTCTTTCTCAAAATCGTCTTTCTCAAAATCGTCTTTCTCAAAATCGTCTTCTTCAAAACCATCTTCTTCAAAATCATCTTCTTCAAAATCATCTTCTTCAAAATCATCTTCTTCAAAATCATCTTCTTCAAAATCATCTTCTTCAAAATCATCTTCAGAATCGTCTTCAGAATCATCTTCAAAATCATCTTCTTCAAGATCTTCAAAATCATCTTCTTCAAGATCTTCAAAATCATCTTCTTCAAGATCATCTTCTTCAAGATCATCTTCTTCAAGATCATCTTCTTCAAGATCATCTTCTTCAAGATCATCTTCAAGATCATCTTCTTCAAGATCATCTTCTTCAAGATCATCTTCTTCAAGATCATCTTCTTCAAGATCATCTTCTTCAAGATCATCTTCTTCAAGATCATCTTCTTCAAGATCATCTTCTTCAAGATCATCTTCTTCAAGATCATCTTCTTCAAGATCATCTTCTTCAAGATCATCTTCTTCAAGATCATCTTCTTCAAGATCATCTTCTTCAAAATCATCTTCTTCAAGATCATCTTCAAGATCATCTTCTTCAAGGTCACCTTCTTCAAAATCATCTTCTTCAAGATCATCTTCTTCAAGATCATCTTCTTCAAGATCATCTTCTTCAAAATCATCTTCTTCAAAACCGTCTTTCTCAAAATCGTCTTTCTCAAAATCGTCTTTCTCAAAATCGTCTTTCTCAAAATCGTCTTTCTCAAAATCGTCTTTCTCAAAATCGTCTTTCTCAAAATCGTCTTCTTCAAAACCATCTTCTTCAAAATCATCTTCTTCAAAGTCATCTTCTTCAGAATCTTCTTCAAAATCATCTTCTTCAAAATCATTTTTTTCAAAATCATCTTCAAAATCATCTTCAAAATCATCTTCTTCAAAATCATCTTCATCAAATTCATCTTTTTCAAAATCATCTTCTTCATGATCATCTTCTTCAAGATCATCTTCTTCAAGATCATCTTCTTCAAGATCATCTTCTTCAAGATCATCTTCTTCAAGATCATCTTCTTCAAGATCATCTTCTTCAAGATCATCTTCTTCAAGATCATCTTCTTCAAGATCATCTTCTTCAAGATCATCTTCTTCAAGATCATCTTCTTCAAGATCATCTTCTTCAAGATCATCTTCTTCAAGATCATCTTCTTCAAGATCATCTTCTTCAAGATCATCTTCTTCAAGATCATCTTCTTCAAGATCATCTTCTTCAAGATCATCTTCTTCAAAATCATCTTCTTCAAAATCATCTTCTTCAAAACCGTCTTTCTCAAAATCGTCTTTCTCAAAATCGTCTTTCTCAAAATCGTCTTTCTCAAAATCGTCTTTCTCAAAATCGTCTTTCTCAAAATCGTCTTTCTCAAAATCGTCTTTCTCAAAATCGTCTTCCTCAAAATCGTCTTCCTCAAAATCGTCTTCCTCAAAATCATCTTCTTCAAGATCATCTTCTTCAAAATCATCTTCTTCAAAATCATCTTCTTCAAAATCATCTTCTTCAAAATCTTCTTCAAAATCATCTTCCTCAAAATCATCTTCCTCAAAATCATCTTCTTCAAGAACATCTTCTTCAAGATCATCTTCTTCAAGATCATCTTCTTCAAGATCATCTTCTTCAAGATCATCTTCTTCAAGATCATCTTCTTCAAGATCATCTTCTTCAAGATCATCTTCTTCAAGATCATCTTCTTCAAGATCATCTTCTTCAAGATCAACTTCTTCAAGATCATCTTCTTCAAGATCATCTTCTTCAAGATCATCTTCAAGATCATCTTCTTCAAGATCATCTTCTTCAAGATCATCTTCTTCAAAATCTTCTTCTTCAAGATCATCTTATTCAAGATCATCTTATTCAAGATCATCTTCTTCAAGATCATCTTCAAGATCATCTACTTCAAGATCATCTTCTTCAAGACCATCTTCTTCAAGATCATCATCTTCAAGATCATCATCTTCAAGATCATCATCTTCAAGATCATCATCTTCAAGATCATCTTCTTCAAGATCATCTTCTTCAAGATCTTCTTCTTCAAGGTCATCTTCTTCAAGATCATCTTCTTCAAGATCATCTTCAAGATCATCTTCAAGATCATCTTCTTTAAGATCATCTTTTTCAAAATCATCTTCTTTAAAATCATCTTCTTCAAGATCATCTTCTTCAAGATCATCTTCTTCAAGATCATCTTCTTCAAGATCATCTTCTTCAAAATCATCTTCTTCAAGATCTTTTTCTTCAAGATCATCTTCTTCAAGATCATCTTCTTCAAGATCATCTTCTTCAAAATCATCTTCCTCAAAATCATCTTCAAAATCATCTTCTTCAAATTCGTCTTCTTCAAAATCATCTTAAAAAACATCTTCAAAATCTTCTTCAAAATCTTCTTCTTCAAAATTATCATCTTGAAAATCATCTTCAAATTCATCTTCTTCAAGATCATCTTCTTCAAGATCATCTTCTTCAAGATCATCTTCTGCAAGATCATCTTCTTCAAGATCATCTTCTTCAAGATCATCTTCTTCAAGATCATCTTTTTCAAGATCATCTTTTCCAAGATCATCTTCTTCAAGATCATCTTCTTCAAGATCATCTTCTTCAAGATCATCTTCTTCAAGATCATCTTCTTCAAGATCATCTTCTTCAAGATCATCTTCTTCAAGATCATCTTCTTCACAAAATCCTCTTCTTCAAGATCTTCAAAATCATCTTCTTCAAAATAATTCTTCACAAAATCATCGTCTTCAAGATCATCTTCAAGATCATCTTCTTCAAGATCATCTTCTTCAAGATCATCTTCTTCAAGATCATCTTCTTCAAGATCATCTTCTTTAAAATTCTCTTCAAGATCATCTTCAGAATCATCTTCTTCAAGATCATCTTCTTCAAGATC
>NC_134818.1:3247912-3277912 GCF_046742065.1 Oratosquilla oratoria
GTTGAGTGTACTTGGGAAAGCTTATGGGAGGGTTTTAATTGAGAGGATTAGGAGAGGAACAGAAGGAGTAATTGGTAAGGAACAGGGTAGGTTTAGGAAAGGTAGGGGTTGCGTGGATCAGATTTTTGTGGTAAGGTAGATATGTGAGAAAGCTTTAGGAAAAGGTAAGGATGTTTTTTAGGGGCCTTTATGGATTTGTAAAATTTTTATGACAGGGTATATATATATATTCTTTACCTCTTTTTTTTAGGAATGTCCCCTTTTGGGGCTACAGGTAGTAGGACTCCTAATCCCATCCCCCGTCCCGTTTTTTATCGCCTTTTACGACTCAAGTGGAAAGACTTGGTGGTAGCATTCTCTTCCCCCACCACAGGGTCGGTGAAAAAAGGAAATGAATACTCAGAGAAATGGTACAGGACAGTAACGTGGGGTTGGGGGACAGCATAACGGAGGGATAGTCGTAGTACAAAAGTGTCATCATTTCTCTATGAACAGAGTTTTCCTCTATCACAGACAAAATGATGTGTGGCTCTGGTCCGTAGGGGCGCCCCATATAGACCCTAAAGTATCAACTGCATGCTACTTTGTCACAATAACATGCAGCCAATACCCCAGACGGGCTACCACCCGTGTAGGGGGAAAAAGCCTTTGGTATATGTATTTATATATTATATTTATATATATATATACGAGGAATTCGCTAGTGGACAGCGACATTAATCAGATAATCTTTATGACCATCGCGCAAGGATTCGAACCTGCGCTGTACATGTGTAAGGTGTACGGTGTAAGGCGGTAGTCATGGCGGGCCTCTTGTCGTCATGTACAGAGCAGGTTCGAATCCTTGCGCGATGGTCATAAAAATTATCTTATATATATATATATATATATATATATATATATATAGACATATATATATATATATATATATATATATATATATATATATATATATATAACGCGCATATACATGTACATTAACATATGTACACATATACGTATGTGCGTGTGTGAATAGGACGGATGCTCGCGCGAAGCTTGTGTGTTGGTTTTCTTTTGCAATCTTCCACCGTGGCCTCAGGCACATTTGTCTTCCTTTGAGGCCAGTGGCTTCACTTGTCTGTCTGTGTCTGTCTGTCTGTCTGTCTCTCCGTCTGTCCGTGTTGTTCATCTCTGGACCGAACTGATACTCATAGCGCTTTAGACCTCTTCATCACGTCAGACTTTTCGAGTGTTTTTCAAAACCGATGAATGATTCGCAGCGAATACCGAAGTTCTGTTTGATCTATTCGTATATTCATTAATTCATGTATTCAGTTATCTATTATTAATTCATCATTTATTATTTGTTTATTTATTTGTTTGTCCATTTATTTGTTTAGTAATCTGTTTATTTTCTCTTTATATCTATTTATGTATCAATCAATTGATCATCCATTCCTAGTCCATTGCTAAACAGAGGTCTCTCTCATACAGTTCCATGTCCCAATCGTCTACGTCAGTGCTTCCCAAACTATGGGTCGCGACCCAAAGTTGGGTCGCGAGATCAATTTTGACGGGCCGCAGGGACACGGAAAATTCTCACGTTTTCAGAGTATTTCAAATACTTGACTAATTACATTTTCCTTTTAACCGCACATTACTTATGTAATGTCTGTTCATGGATTCTGTTAATTTAGTTTTGTTAAAGAAAAGCTGTACACATTTTTTTCCAAAGTAAAGGGTATATGTCCTTTTTGTTTCTCTTTACTTTGTTCTGGGTCGCGAAGGATTGAAATGTTCCAAATACGGTCGCTCACGAACAAGTCTGAGAACCACTGGTCTACGTCATTTTCTGCCACGTCACTCCTGCACACTTCTTTATTTCGTCTTCATTCCCGTCTGGTCTCCCTCTTCCACGCTTCTTATCTTTCGCATCAATGTTCTCTGTAACCCTTAAAATGTGTTCGTTTATACCTTGTTAAAGTAACGTGTTTAGTATTACCATTTGTTCTACAGAATCAAAGGCCTTTTCGAAATCTACAAAAGTTAAATATAGTAGTTTGTTGTATTCTATCGTTTTCCCGACTGGTTTAGTCATCTCTTTTGGTTGGTTTTCACTTAAGATTTACTCAGTTTATTCCAAAGAATTTTGGAAAATATTTTCTATATATTTGAAAAAAAAAATTGTCGAGTAGGTGGTTATTACTAAAATCTTTCTGGTATTCTTTCCTTATGAAGTAAAATCACTATAGCGTTGCTCCATGATTCAACAATGTTTTGCTGGTACACACACTGGGTATACAACCGAGCTAATCTTTCCTTGCATCTTTCAGAAAATATATCGATATGACATATTTCCCATGGTGATGATTTTCCTCGTTTCATACCTTACATAGCCAACGTTACTTCTTCATTTGTGACTTCATTTTTTGACTAACACACACACACACACACACACACACACACACACACACACACACACACACACACACACACACGCACACACGCACACACACGCACACACATCACTGGTGAGAAATGTAGTAACACATTTGTAAATCATAACTAACACTACAGTCGGACAAAAGAGGTAAGCGAAACTATACGAGTATATTTCGATTGCTAACTGCAACCCTCTTCAGGAGTATAGTTTCGGCTACTCAACTCTTTCTTTCGTCCGACTGTGATGTTAGTTATTATATATATATTATATATATACATTATATATATATATATATATATATATATATATATATATATATATATATATATAAACAGAAATACTCCGACTTTGTTATTGGTGTTTTCCAATGTATATCTGCTTCGGGTATTGGATATTTTGTCAGCAATGAACAGCGTTTCTCTCCTTGGAGACAATACCTTACCGAAAAGGTGGAGCTATAAAAAGTTGCAACGAAGAAATTTAGGAAGATAGCAGAATGGAGGAATAGTAAAAGTCAAAAAGAGTTCAACATTCTTTTTCTATTGGATATTAGTCTCCAAACAGGAAAGAATGCTGAGAAACATTAGACTGCTTACGTCTGAAAAAGTCTATAAAATAGTGACTGCACAAAACTTAGGCAGTATATATCCCACAATTTCTATTATACATATATACATATATATATACATATATATATATATATATATGTATATATATATATATATATATATATATATCATCCTGATTGTGTGCTTACATCGTCCTCAACAGAAACTAAACAAGCTCAACCCACAGGCAAAGGGGCGGGGCTTAAAAGTGACGTCACATCGCCTTTTTCGAAAACGACCTGACGTCATGTGTACGATTTGAAAAAAAATTCAGCAAACTTGGACAGACTTTGCACAATCCGTATTTTTTTTTTATTTGACTTTTTTTTTATACTTGGGTACATCTGAGTAATTAAAATGTGGATTTACGTAAACCAAGTCGTTCGAAAAATACAAATTCTTACATACACGTACAAACAGATCCACACGTGATCATACGTATATACACATACACACATAAACATATACAGGAGCAGAAATAAGCACACACGTACAAACGTGAACTTTCATTCATGGAAACATGTACTCAAACATACACATATGCACGCACACACACACACACACACACACACACACACACACACACACACACACACACACACACACACACTGATGGGGATGATAAGGTTTAACCCTGTCGAGACGTTTAAACTGTCATTCACAGAACTAAGTCTTCAAAAATCACAACGAAACTAAACATAACAATCCGGTAACCCGCCAACACCTAAGCAGTTCAACAGAAATATTAGGTCAAGAGAAAGATCGAAGCGGCTCGGTGCTATTGGAAGCATTGCAAGCAATAACTCTTGAGCAAACGAACAGGTAAAAGAACTTCAAATGCTGTCGACACATAAGAGAAAGCGCTGTCTCAAGAGGGGATCGCGAGCAGACGCTGACCAATCAGGAGCGAGCGTTAGGTCACCTGACTCCCGTGGCAATCATAGTTGCTAACTACGAGAAGTACAAATACTGGACTAAATCGACAAAAGATTGTTTTGGCAATCTCGACTTGGTATCGACACTGGGCGTGCTAAATCACTTCAGCACGGAACACAAGAGTTAACCTACAAAAGTCATTCCTGGACACTGCCAAACATAATTTAAATTGTTTCTTAAACTCGTTCATAATTACTATACAATTCGTCACTTACGCTAAATATCTTATTTCTCTTTATACTCACGATTCAAGTGTTCAGTAATGGTATTACGTCTAATGTAGACGACATGACGTAGGGACACATTTCCAGAGCTTTCTTACCCTGCCATCTTTCGTAATTTTTTTTATCTATAACCTGTTTACAAGACTAAAGAAACAGACAATACCATACATGAGATCTTGATAAATATCTGCATTTTATACTTTTTTTCAGTAAAGCAAAGATTTTTTGCTCATTTATCAAGGACCGTGGCAAGAATAAGTTTTAAAACATGTTATCCTTGACTTTATGGGAACTGATAGTTCTATTTATTTTCATGCTATCATCTGCCTAGATTTATTTTTATTGAATAATTTATTTACATGTGAATGACATGTTTAATATCATGGTCAGTAACGTGCTTTCTAGGAAATATTCTTTATATAAATGAAAGAAATATTAGAGATGTATAACATAGCTTGATTTACCAGCACCGATTTTCTGAAACAAAAATTACCAAATACTTTTGAACCGAAGTGAATCATTTTTGTATGATGTCAAAAACAGAGCAACCAGAAAGAGAATGCAAGTAACAGTGATATTCCAGGGTCTAAAAAAAAAAAAAAAAATTAATAAATAGAAAAAATAACAAAAAAGATTAGGGGTGTCGGTTCCTTCTTTACAATTCTCCTCTTTTTCCTTTCAGGATTTCCTCTCTCCTTCTCTCCTTAAACACAAAAAGAATTAAAAAAAATATTGGGAGAATGCCAACAAAGCATACATATGAAGCCTTATTTGAGGAAATGCAAGAATAAAGAAGACGGGCGTTGAACTTGGGACGTCGCGCGTGCGCACACACACACACACACACACACACACACACACACACACACACACACACACACACACACACACACACACATACACATACCTATGTGCTTGGACAGCCAGTGGGAATGAAGCAGTGCCAAATGACAGCAAGTTCTAATGAATGCATTTCCTTTTATTTCTAAATAATTGAACATTCAAGACCTGTATATATATATATATATTGTGTGTGTGTGTGTGTGTGTGTGTGTGTGTGTGTGTGTGTGTGTGTGTGTGTGTGTGTGTGTGTGTGTGTGTGTGTGTGTGTGTCCATATCTCGTTTTATCTAGACTGTTTTTAAATTCGTGTATTATTTTTGCACACACCACATTCTCATCTATCCTTTTCCAAACGTCTATTTTCCTCTTCTACAATTGTCTTTCTTGATTTTCTTTCGTGTGTGTGTGTGTGTGTGTGTGTGTGTGTGTGTGTGTGTGTGTGTGTGTGTGTGTGTGTGTGTGTGTGTGTGTGTGTGTGTGTGTGTGTGTGTGCGTGCGTGTGCGTGTGCGCGTCCGGGAATGTTCACGTGTTTGCACATCCATGTGTCGGCTGGACCTGGAAACCGCGAGGAGGTCGGGAGAAAACTCGGAGGACTGCGGTCATAATCAAGTGAGGCCTCGACTTCAAAGCGCATTTGAATCAGGAGGAGGGGGAAGAAACCCCAATTGACGCTCTGAAAAGGATTCTGCTCCTGCAGTGTGTGTGTGGTTCTCGTCAGTGGCCGTGACTCTGGGATTTAGAAGGAATCCCGTCGGCCGTGCGTTTTTTTTTTTTTTTTTTTTTTTTTTTTGGGGGGGGGGGGTGGGGGGTAAATGAAAATCATCTGACGAAGCTTTTTGGGCTTCGCGGTGTCAGGCAGTATGCAGAAGGCAAAAGAAGGTGACCCAGAACTCTGGGGAAAAAAAAATCATCCCTGGTATTAAAATGAATAAATAAATTAACAATAAAACAAAACAAAACAAAATAAATAAATAAGTAGTAAATAATAAATAATAAACAATAAGTAATAAATAATAAACATTAAATAATAAATAATAAATAAATAACAATAATAATAATAATAATAATGATAAATAATGAATCAAAATAAAAATAAAAATCATCCACTTCTTTGACTGAGTCAGTCTCCTTCAAGAACTCGAATAAACTTCTTGAATCTTCACACGAAGAACCCACAGTCGGAATTAAAAAGGAAACTAAGAAGAAAGTTAGACTTCTATATTTCGGCTAATAGCTCTAGCGTTCTTCAGGAAAGTACAAGATAAGAATTGTTTGAGACTTAAATACTGTTAAGATGGATTTTTCGTGAGTTTCACAAATGTGCTTTTATATTTCATCGCAGTGGTTCTTGAAGATCGTTTCCTTAAGAATTTCTCAAATTAGAAAATTCACAATGTTATCAACTTTTTACATGTAGAAAGATAATAATTATTACCCTCCATAAATCCATAGAAAATCCTGCAGAAAATAAGGAATACACAAAGAGGAATGAAATATAATTGAGAAATGTTAACCTCAGAAAATTTCGTTCAATCTTGAGGCTTCCCCAAAAGAAAACAAATGTTCTCTGGGCTAAATCACAAATTAGATATCAACTCTATCTACTAGATATAATATTATATATAGTTCACTGCAAGTTCTAAGTAGCTCCATCAACCTGACCATGTCTACTGATGTTTGACATTAAAGAAGAAATTGGCTCTCAGAGGAGTCATCTGTTGTCTTGAAGGAAATCGGAACTCTAAAAGTAAAATGAAAACTGGTTGGGTTTGTTGTGTACAATTAGAAAGATGAAATTTGGGGTTGTAACGTCCTATCTGGGTTACCGCTATTGCTACAGACACTGTCCGCTGTTGGCTTGAAGGAGCTTAGGAACAAGAGATAAATAAATATAAAAACTAAAGAATAAATGAATAAATAAATAAATGAATGAATGAAAACATAAATTAAATGATTCAAATGATATCAAGGTGAAGGTATTTTGACCAAAAAAGTATGAGCCCTTTTCAAGACAGTGATGCACCGTACAAATTTCATTCGGACTAATTCTGGACGATTTTATTCAGCTGATAGGGAAGTCACACGCACGCACACACACTCTCTCTCTCGTGGCGCAGTGGAAGAATTCCCGGCTGCCACTACGTCGCTCCGGGTTCGAATCCCACCCAAGGCTGAAATAATTTCAGTATCGCTGCGCTGCGAATCGTTACTCCAACTCTCGCGGGAGGGGAGTTGGGTGTGTGTGTGTGTTCGTGTAAGGTCACAGCATTACCCATAGATCGGTCATATATGAGCTCTGTGATCTCTTTTGGGAGGGAAATAGCTGTCGATCACGAGTCCAACACGTGATCCAAGACCTTGGTGAATCTCACACACGCACACACACACACACACACACACACACACACACACACACACACACACACACACACACACACACACACACACACACGGCTCGGTGGCGGATTGGTAAAGCACTGGCCTCACAAGCCAGAGAACCGGGGTTCGATTCCCAAGCCGGGCGGAGATAAGTTGGGTTTGTCTCCTTTCACGTGTAACCCCTGTTCACCTAGCAGTGAGTAGGTACGGGACGTTAGTCAAGGAGTTGTGACCTTTCTGTCCCGGTGTGTGGTGTGTGAGTGGTCTCAGACCTACCCAAAGATCGGCAAATAATGAGCTCTGAGCTCACTGCCGTAGGGTGGCGTCTGGCTGTCTCGACAGAGACTGCAGCAGATCCGAGGTGAATACACACACACACACCTATGTGCTTGGATAGGACTGTGTCTATATTTGCAGTTCTTGTTCTATTGACATCAGAAGATGAAACCGACTCAGTGGGTGGAGGGAGGAAGATCAGATTTTTCGAAAATTGTCTATGGCGTGCCACTGTTGCTGCTGCTGCTTAATAAAAGAGATCGCAGCAGATTTGAATATAGAAATCATTTAGCCAGTCTCGAAGAGCAATTTCCTTACTTCATAACTGAAACACTTCTAAGTTTTAATCACTTGGATAAGCACCCATTATTATCTCATTTTATTTGATTATATTCATTCAGTTATTTACTATTATTATCATCATCATTATCATCATCATATCACCATCGTCATCATCATCACCATTAATCACTATTATTATATTACTATTATTATTATTATTATCATTATTATTATTATCACTATTATCATTACCATTATTATCATTATCTTTTCTTTCTTGCAAAAGACATCATTAAGGACCAAAAGGTCTCCTTTCGACCCTCCTGCTTTATCACTCATGCTAACTCATTTTGACCGCAGTTCACTATTTCAGTATCAATGGGGTTGATGAGAATGATATAACAGCAATTTATATTATGTAAAAATATTTTCTCTAGGATAGTATCGTTGCCATTTCTCAGCTATGACAAATAGAAAACGCACAATCTTGGATTCCACTTTCATATCGTAAATTGATTTGACTTGACAAAGTTTCTTTGGCTCTACTTCAGTTCGACTTATCTAAATGCAGACCGCGTGTGTGTGTGTGTGTGTGTGTGTGTGTGTGTGTGTGTGTGTGTGTGTGTATTTATGTATGTATGTATGTATGTGTGTGTCTGTGTGTGTGTGTGTGTGTGTGTGTGTGTGTGTGTGTGTGTGTGTGTGTGTGTGTGTGTGTGTGTGTGTGTGTGTGTGTGTGCGCGCGCGTGGGTAATCCAGATAGGAATTTACTGTTATGCATGAACATATATTGTATGGCTATCACATTGCCTCGAGTTTGCATCGAGAGACAATGGTAACGATTCCAGAGTTCCAGGCACGCTGATGGTACCAACCATCGAAGTACTTCGGGAGAAAGATCGATGTTCTTCAGATCGAAATGGTAATTAAAAACTATAGAGTCTGTCTCCCACTCTTTAAGTCCACTACAGAGTATTTTCTCCGGCACTCTAGTTCTCCATTCATGTCTCCTGCACCTTCTCTGAATCTTCTCCAGGTACTACATCTACCCCGTGTGGTCTCCCAATTATACGACTTTGCAATGATTTCTCTCGGTTTCGCTTCTCTTTCTATTTCTCTCCTCGGGTATTGCAGCCAGCTGGACCGGTTCCAGAAGCGAGACGGTCATGCAAAAGGTCTTTGGGTTTGTGTCCATACTACAGCCGAAGACCTCGAAGTTGGTGGCACTGCCCTGCCTCCGAGTGCCAAGAATGTGGCACTGAGAGTGAATGTGGGAACTTTGTCTTAAGTATGTTGTTCAATGTTCAGTAACTTTGAGAATGGTATTAAATACGTAAACCTGATACATTATATCTTCAACGGGTTTGGCAATTGGTGGTGGTCTATTCTAAATGGCCACAGTGTCAGGAGCCATTTCGAATTTGATAACAAAAGAATGGTTGTTAAAGATCACAGAGCCAAAGTGAGAGAAGCTGTTTGCGATCTAAACGAACTTAAAAGTTTGTCTATGAAAACATGTCCAATAACAATATACATTATGTCATTTAATATTTCTGCTTATGTTCATTTGTTGAACAGACTCCCATTTCTTATGTAGCTTATATTTTTGGTTATATCTATTTGAACAACAGGCTTACCTTTTATTTTATGTGGCTAAAGTTCTAGAAATGGTTAAAACCTTGATTGGTTACAAATTTGCAAAATGGTTTAGTTATAGTCACCATAGTCACTTTGGATAGAGTATCTTAGTGTATACACATGTGCATATATACATATTGCAACACAAGTCACAATAAACGTTCGATTTACAATAAAAAAGAACATGAGAACTTATGATCTTCTTTTTTCTACAATATACATGGCAGGTTAAGCAAACTCCCTTCCCGGGAATGTGTATGTGTGTGTGTGTGTGTGTGTGTGTGTGTGTGTGTGTGTGTGTGTGTGTGTGTGTGTGTGTGTGTGTGTGTGTGTGTGTGTGTGTGTGTGCGTGTGTGCATGCCATGGAAGTGGATAAAATATTTTCTTCCTTTTGTACTTTATAAATAATTTCATTTTGTTGTTTTTATCAGGGGGACTGATGATTTTTTAACGATATTTTTGACGACCTTCTCATCGTCCGTATAAAATGTGGAAATTGTGATTTCATGTGTAGGGTCTCCTGGAAGGTGTCACAAAGAATTTTGGAAAAAAGAAAAAAAATCCTGTGACTCGGTGACACGCTTGCAGTCTTTATTCTGGCTGACGCAGGAGAGAACTTTGTTCAGCTGAAGGAAGCGAGTGTGACGAAATGAGATCTCGTGCAAAGATCTTTCAATGTTTTTTTGTTTTGTTTTTTCTCCGTTTTCCTTTCATTCTACCTTATACTTTTATTTTATCTGATCAGTTTTATTGTGTGTATATCTTATTCAATTTTATCTCAATTTTTATTTTTTTTAATTCTTCATCTGTTCACTTCATACGATTTAATTTATTTTCATTCATTTGAATCTGACACTCAAAAGACTCAAAAACTGGGTCCCCATAAAGGTTGTACGGTGACGTGAAGAAGACCCGATTTCCTCAAGGCAGTGCATCAGACGCCTTCCAACCTGACACTCTTGTGTGGCACTCTATAGACACAATAGACATCTTGTTGGGCATGGACGGGCTGACTCTTCAATTGCAGCGATCCCCAGACACCATTTCAAACTCTGCTGCCCTGCAGAAGCTCCACGTCTCTGTGTCTTCTTCATGGAGCGCCGCCACGAGATCGGTGTGGACATCGAGTCAGGGTTTCCTTTGCCATTGGCCCCAGCAGGGTTCCTTCGTTTGCAGGCAAATTACGTGGTTTAGTGCCAGCAAGACCAGCAGGAGTAGTGGGACGACGGAGAAGAGGAGAAAGAAGAGGAGGAGGAGGAGGAGGAGATGGAAGGAGGAGGAGGAGGAGGAGAAGGGAGGAGGAGGAGAAGGAAGAGGAGGAGGAGGAGGAGGAGGAGGAGGAGGAAGAGGAGGAGGAGGAGGAGGAGGAGGAAGAGGAGGAGGAGGAAGGGAGGAGGAGGAGGAGGAGCACGTGGCTCCAGAAGCTTCCTGCGAAGTCGGAGACTCTTCCAACGACCAGGTGTAACATGGTGGCACCGGTGGCGAGTTCGTGGAGAGCCGAACTGGAACAACGTACCCATTAAGTGTTGTTAGCCGGGACCACCTAGGTACATTTCGAGTGTGCGACAGCGGTGGTCGTACTCCTGCACGTAGACGTGGCACCTGGCACAGTGCCGCGTTCTGTAAGATTCGGTCGAGACTTCGCAGACACTTCAGAACCCATTTTCCCGAAGATAGGCCTCTTCCTCCTCAAGCCAATCCTGCCAGGGTCCTCTTCCAGGTCCTTGGTCAGGACGGGAAGGAAACTCCTGATGGCCATTGCCAGGAACTGGGCCACAAGGAAGAGGACTCCAGAGCACTTTTTTTGCTCCCGAAGGATCCTTAGCCAATGACCAAAAGGATCGCGATGTTGATCCAGCTGGCGAGTAGAAGAACCAGGACGACGGCGTGGATAGAGGTGGACTGCGTTTTCTACAAGAGAAGAACAGTGAACCCGGTGAACAGGACCCCAAAAAAGAACAGAAAATATCAACGCTCATACACACACGGGAAGCACACATGCACGTTGATATATATATATATATATATATATATATATATATATATATATGTGTGTGTGTGTGTGTGTGTGTGTGTGTGTGTGTGTGTGTGTGTGTGTGTGTGTGTGTGTGTGTGTGCGTGTGTTCGTATGCATGTGCAGGTATATGCACATAGAATATAAATACATAATTATGTGCGAGGCAGTATGGGTGCCCCTCTCAAACACATCCGATTATTCACACAGAAATATATGCATCCTTTACCTCTGTACCAACAGAGAGAAGAAACGAGTTCCTTAGAAGAAGTAACTAAGAAAACACACTGACTCAACTTTCTACTTCAAACTTACAATTACCTACTTAGAGTTGGTCCCCAAGCATTATTACGTAATAATTTCTTTTGCTGTCGATTCAGAATGAAAATGAAAAAAAAATGTCGGTCTCTCGGGAGGAGGGGAATGTTTAATTCAAATTTGAAAGTAACTTTGATCTCACTCAGCTAAAGATACTGACTCGCACGCGAGAGGAGTAACTTGATAAATGCCCCCCAGAGATGACCAAGGAAGGTCTTTGGTTAATTTCCTATCTGTTCTGTGTCCATGTGTGTGTGTGTGTCCGTGTGTGTGTGTGTGTGTGTGTGTGTGTGTGTGTGTGTGTGTGTGTGTGTGTGTGTGTGTGTGTGTGAATGTGTGTGTAGGTATGCCTATGCATATCCCTTTCTATTCGTTGAGGAATTAAGCCTACCTGAACCCGCAAATGATACTATATATATATATATATATATATATCATATATACATATCTGCTGAAGAGGGTCACAGTTAGTGATCGAAATATACAGAACGTTCGACATTAGTGTCTTCTTTTTCCGACTGTGTGATAAAAGGTTCATATATATATATATATATATATATATATTATATATATTATATATAATTTTTTGACCACAAGATCCAGTCTTACTGATGTGGTCTCACACAGTCCCTAGTCTTCCTTCTTTTGGAAACGAATTTAGTCTAGTGCTGTAGCCTAGATAGTTTAAACTAGGATTGCATTATACTCCCGTGCCCCCCCCTCCCCCAGTCCACTTCAGGTCCCGTTAGGATTTCTAACGTTTTAAATAATTTCGTTTTACTTTATATATAAAGAGCCCTGAAGAGAGTACGAGAGATAATCACCAGATTTTTATCATGTTTATAGAAAAATGGTGAATATAGACACTAATTACGGCTATTTTGGAATATGATCTAACACTATCATTATCATTATCGCTGCAATTACCATCACTTTCATCATCATTGTTATCATTATCATTACTCATCACTATCACTATTATTATTATTATTATTATTATATATCATTATTATTATATCATCATTATCATTATTGATAATAATATAATTATCATTATCATTATCATATGGCATAACAAAATTCTTATCTTCTAACTATCAGTGTCCAAAGGCACTAGAGAACGAGTTTAGGGTGCAAAGTAGACCTTCTTCAACTTGACGACTATTTTCGAGGCCCCAGCTGGAGCTGAAGGTCCGAGAAAGTATCGAAAATGGCCTTCCGGTTCGCGGCTGCAATAAGACGTCTCGATTTATCAGGAATGACCCTAATGCGTTAAGAAGTGGAAGTGAGAGGGAAGGGGAGGTGTTAGACCATCTGGAACGGGCTTTTCGGCAGTGAGAAGACTTCTGTGATCCAGGACGCGTCCACGTTTGGCTAAGAACTTATCCTCAGCTGAAGAGAGTCTCCTGAATGACCCTAATGCGTTAAGAAGTGGAAGTGAGAGGGAAGGGGAGGTGTTAGACCATCTGGAACGGGCTTTTCGGCAGTGAGAAGACTTCTGTGATCCAGGACGCGTCCACGTTTGGCTAAGAGAGGAAAGGGGAGGTGTAAGACCATCTGGAACGGGCCTTTCGGCAGTGAGAAGACTTCTGTGATCCAGGACGCGTCCACGTTTGGCTAAGAACTTATCCTCAGCTGAAGAGAATCTCCTGGTTTTCACCTTCTTGCTCTGAGGGAAGCGTATACCTCACCTTAATAAAATCACACGACGGCAGATAGAATAAATAACTAAAGTGGTGAAACTCATCGAAAGGCTTCATCAACCCTTTCGTTGCGGAGTGGGGTGGTGCTCCTTCGACTGAATAAAATCACCTGGCGACAGCAAATGAAATAAATTACTAAAGTAAAACATAGCCAAATGGTTGAATAGAACAGAGGTTGAAGACTTTCTTATGGGAATTTAGTTGTCTGTTGTTAGTCAGAATAAAGTTCTTAAATTTTGTCTCCGGGCTGACGACGGGGATGGAGAAATGGAGACAGAAATCAGATAAAGTATGGCAAACTTCTGTATAGCGGACTTGTATCGCAAAGCTTTCCTATATAGCGGACATGTATCGCAAAATCTCCGCGAACCTTTCCTATCTAGCAGACCTATATCGCAAAACTTTCTCCTGTTTAGAAGAACATGTATTGCAAAGTTTTCCTGTATAGCGGAATTGTATCGCAACATGTCCGCAATTTTTCATGTATAGCAAACCTTTATAGCATTTTTTTCCTGTTTAGAGAACCTGTATTGCAAATCTTTCCTGTATAGTAGATCTGCATCGCAAATTATCCGCAAATATTTCCTGTATAGCAAACCTATATCGCAAACTTTTTCCTGTTTAGAGATC
This sequence comes from Oratosquilla oratoria, assembly GCF_046742065.1. Lineage (NCBI taxonomy): Eukaryota > Metazoa > Arthropoda > Malacostraca > Stomatopoda > Squillidae > Oratosquilla > Oratosquilla oratoria. The sequence continues at coordinate 3,262,189 of NC_134818.1, forward strand.
CTGTATTGCACATCTTTCCTGTATACTAGACCTGCATCGCAAACCCTCTATGTATAACGGATCTTCATCGCAAAGCTTTCCTGTGTATCTGAACTACATCGCAAACTTTTCTTTTACTGCGAACCTGAATCTTAAATCATTCTTGTTTAACAAACTGGTATCGCAAACCGTTCCTGTATAGCGGCCACGTATCGCAAACCTTTAATCTATAGCACACTTGTATCGTAAACCTTTCTTGTACAGTGGACCACATTTGATAGTTTATTCAAATCATATGTTGGTGACAAATAGATAAATAAATAAATAATAAAATAAATAATAAATAAATGAACAAATAAATGAATAAATAAAAACGTCACAGAACTGACTCGTTCCTCCTTGAAGGATACTCTTCAGCGAGATCAACTTCGTCAGCGTTAAACAGAACAAAGTACATGAAGTGAATCAATACTCTGAAAAGATTAACCGAGATGCGTTGGCATTTGACTTGCGTGTAGTTACGAAGGACAGAATCTACAAAGTCCTGAGCCTGCCCTCCAAGAAGCGACACTAACAACGGAAAGGATCATTCTCTTGTTAGTGAGGAAATGAAGACAAGTGCGTCTAGACGATTAGGAAGTTTCCGAGTCATTCGTTAGGATCAAAAAGAAGAAGAAAAAGACAAATGAAATCCCGGGTTCAAAGAGTAAAGAGGGAGGCGAAGAGGTCAGGGAGAAAGGAGGAGTCATGGAGGTTGGAGGGAGGAGGTGGAAGGAGGTGGAGGGAGGAGGTGGAGGGAAGAGGTGGAGGTGGAGGGAGGAGGTGGAGTGAGAGGTAGAGGTAGGAGGTGAAGGGAGGAGGTGGAGGGAGAAACGAGGAGTCACGGAGGTTGGATGGAGGAGGTGGAGGGAGGATGTGGAGGTGGAGGGAGGAGGTGGAGGTGGAGGGAAGATGTGGAGGTGGAGGGAGGAGGTGAGGTGGAGGGAGGAGATGGAGGGAGGAGGTGGAGGGAGAAAGGAGGAGTCACGGAGGTTGGAGGGAGGAGGTGGAGGGAGAAAGGAGGAGTCACGGAGGTTGGAGGGAGGAGGTGGAGGGAGAAAGGAGTCATGAAGGTTGGAGGGAGGAGGTGGAGAGAGGAGGTGGAGGTGTTAGGGTAGAAGGAGCGTGAAGAATCAGTATTTGTGGAGGAGGATGCGGGTGATATTTGAAGTTGCGGCCGAGACCTGAAGAAGTAAAATATGATTAACAGGCTTGTAAGTGAAGTGTCTGAGGGTAAGTCTTTGAAAATATTATTGTTCTAATTGTGCCCACTTTACACATGCCATTTTATTATCCGGAAAGGGAAAATCAATACCTCAAGTACTCATGTATTAGCTCTCGACCATTTTCTTCCTCTGTGCCCCATTGGTCATTCTGATAGGCTCTAATGAATACCCAAAAATTAAAGATAAAAATCAATTTAATTATATCAATTTTGTTACCGCTTTATTACAAAATCTGTCCGTGTAGGTTGCACAGGGAACTTAGTACCGATAGTATTAATAAACTGAACTCAGTTGATTTATGAAACATCTTGACCTGAATTTAGATTAGAAGAATGTTTTGTACAATGTTGGTTATTCTTATACCTTAATGTACTCCCTGAAATGTGTACATGTACTCCTTACGGTACACGTCTACCCCAGGTTATACTGTAATGGGTTTAAAATCTCTCCATTAACCTATTTGTTCTCGTGATGTACTTAAGAGTCTTTATTATAGCTAATATCAAACGATTTCATTCAGTTGTGAAAGATCTCCGGATGTAAGTAGGTTAAGCAGATCGAGGAGAAGTGGGTCCTCTGATAGACGAAGGAAAATTTAGTTCCTTGAGGAGCTAATTAGGCTTCCTCGATGGACCAATGATCTAATTAGGTTTATTTGATAGACAGAGGAACTAATCAGGCCTCCTCAATAGACTGAAGAGCTAATTAGGTTCCCTGAATAATATAGGTCGCGGAACAAATATGGCTTCTGAAGTAGGTTTTGGAACTAATGAAGGGTTTTATTGGTACATCGAAGAACTCAGGCTTCCTGGATAGATCGAAGAAGTTATGGTTCCTCGCTAGTTCGAATAACGACTTCCAGATTAACCAAAGAAGTAAAGTTTCCTAGATTCCTCTTGTACACCAAGAGACTCCCGAGTTGTTTTTTGAGACTTCAAAGACTAATTTCCATGAAGTATCAGAGTTCGATAGATCGAAGAACCTACGGTTCCTCGCGAGATCGAATAGCGTTTCGAGATTAACCTAAGAACTAAGGTTTCTTCGATTTCTCTTGTACAACAAGACACTCCAGAGGTTTTTGAGATTTCGAAGATTATTTTCCATGAAGTATCAGAGTTCGAGAGATCGTAGAACCTACGGTTCCTCGCGAGATCGAACAGCGTTTCGAGATCAACCTAAGAACTAAGGTTTCTTCGATTTCTCTTGTACAACAAGACACTCCAGAGGTTTTTTGAGACTTCGAAGATTATTTTCCATGAAGTTTCAGAGTTCGAAAGATGGAAGAACCTACGGTTCCTCACTAGATCGAATAGCGCTTCGAGATCAACCTAAGAACTAAGGTTTCCTCGATTCCTTCTACACACCAAGACTCTCTCGAGTCTTCCGACTTCCCGAAGAACACTTTTTTTACGGAGTTCGAGATCCTGTAGGCACAAGAACTTGTACTCCGTTTGTGGCTCAGGGAACTGGAAGTTCTCCTGTAGCTCGAGGAAGATCTTAGTTCTTTTGTAACTCGATGGAGTTCGCGAGTTCGTATTGACTTTGACCTGAGGCTTTCAGTGATTTTTTCTTACGTTAACTGAGGTGATCCTAACTTCCATTGCCACAAGGTCCTTGTAACTGTTTGTTCCGACTACCTGAAGGCAATTTTATTCAGATAAGGAAGAGTTTTACGGCCTGAAAGTTAACACATTGTAATTACTGCAGGTATCCTGGGCACACAGCGGTGAAAGTTTGTCCACAAAAATAGAAACACCAGTAAACCACAGAACATTCTAGATATCTAGTTTCAGTACAATTACTTCCTTCATTACCCAAAGGGTGTTCCGGAAATGAATAAAATCACCTGCCGTCTGCTATAACAAAGGGAAAAGTATCACACACTACGGAAGGGGGTAATTAAATTTCACCGCCGAAAATGAATTAATCGCCCTACGGCAGCTGGAGTGAAAGGAAGAGTACCGCCCGGTATGGAAGGGGTCAGCAAATTTACTTAGTATCTCCAGCCCGAGATCCAGAATACATGGAAACCAGGGTTAGCCCATGAGGTGCTAAAGTGTCTCACAAAAGTGAATGAAATCACCTGGCGACATAAAAATAAATAACTCCAGACTCAAATTACAAAAAAAGAGAAGGATAAAGAGAGAGAGAGAGAGAGAGAGAGAGAGAGAGAGAGAGAGAGAGAGAGAGAGAGAGAGAGAGAGAGAGAGAGAGAGAGAGAGAGACAGAGAGACAGAGAGAGAAAGAGAGAGAGAGAGAGAGAGAGAGAGAGAGAGAGAGAGAGAGAGAGAGAGAGAGAGAGAGGGAGAGAGAGAGAGAGAGAGAGAGAGAGAGAGAGAGAGAGAGAGAGAGAGAGAGAGAGAGAGAGAGAGAGAGAGAGAGAGAGAGAGAGAGAGAGAGAGAATGTAGGGAGGTAAGGAGAGGAGATGGGAAAATGTGTGGACAGAGGCTGAGACTGGGAGGTGGAAAGGAGAGATGTGGGAGGGAAATTTTGGAAAAGGAGGACAAGAGTGTGAATAGAGGGAAGAGGGGAAAGTGGAGGAATGGAAAAGGTAGAATGTAGTGGTAGAGGAGGAGAAAGAGGAGAGAGAGGAGGAAGAGGAGGAAGAGGAGAAATGGAGGAGGAGAGGAAAGAGGAGGAGAAGGAACAGGAGAAGAGGAGGAAAAATAGTAGGAGAAAGAAGAGGAGAAATAAAACGAGAAAGAGGAGGAGAAAGAGGAAAAAGAGGAGGAGGAGAAAGGGGAGGAGGAGAAAGAGGAGGAGGAGAAAGAGGAGGAGGAGAAAGAGGAGGAGAAAGAGGAGGAGGAGAAAGAGGAGGAGAAAGAGGAGGAGGAGAAAGAGGAGGAGGAGGAGGAGAGGAAGGGGAAGAAGTAGTAAGGAGAAGGAGAAAGAGGAGGAAGAGAAAGAGGAGGAGGAGAAAGAGGAGGAGAAAGAGGAGGAGGAGAAAGAGGAGGAGGAGAAAGAGGAGGAGGAGAAAGAGGAGGAGGAGAAAGAGGAGGAGGAGAAAGGAGGAGGAGGAGAAAGAGGAGGAGGAGAAAGAGGAGGAGGAGAAATAGGAGGAGGAGGAGAAAGGAGGAGGAGGAGAAGGAGGAGAAAGGAGGAGAAAGAGGAGGAGGAGAAAGAGGAGGAGGAGAAAGAGGAGGAGAAAGAGGAGGAGGATAAAGAGGAGGAGGAGAAAGAGGAGGAGGAGAAAGAGGAGGAGGAGAAAGAGGAGGAGAAGAAACGGCATCAACAGTCAGCGAAACGATCGGGAACGCCCATGAAAAGAAGAAGAAATAAGGAAGAAGAAGAAAGAAGGAAGAAGAAGGAAGAAGAAGGGAAGAAGAAGGGAAGAAGAAGGGAAGAAGAAGGAAGAAGGAAGGAAGAAGGAAGGAAGAAGGAAGGAAGAAGGAAGGAAGAAGGAAGGAAGAAGGAAGGAAGAAGGAAGGAAGAAGGAAGGAAGAAGGAAGGAAGAAGGAAGGAAGAAGGAAGGAAGAAGGAAGGAAGAAGGAAGAAGGAAGGAAGAAGAAAGAAGAAATGCTTGGGTCGCTGCTGCTGCTGCTTGGAGGGCATTTCAAGTCAAATTTGTAGCGCTAAACTTTGTGGTGGGGTAGACACGACCCAACACTCCCTCCTGCCTCTCAAAGCCCTCCTCCTCCTCCTCCTTCTCCTCTTCCTCCAACTTCTCTTGCTCCTCCTTCTCCTCTTGCTCCTCCTCCTCCTCTTACTCCTCCTTCTCCTCTTACTCCTCCTTCTACTCTTCCTCTTCCTCCTTCTCTTCCTCTTCCTCCTTCTCTTCCTCTTCCTCCTTCTCTTCCTCTTCCTCCTTCTCTTCCTCTTCCTCCTTCTCTTCCTCTTCCTTCTCCTCTATCACCCTTCCTTTTCCTCTCTTCTCTTTCCTCTTTCTTCTGTCCTTCCTTCTCCTCTCTCCCCCTTCCTCCCTCCTCTATCTTTTGTCCTTCCTCCCTTTTCCTTTCTTCTTCCTTACCCTTCCCCTATACCCTCTCCTTCCTCATCCCTCTCCCTTCCTTCTTTCATCTTCCTTCCTCCTCTTTCCTTTTTTCATTTTCCTCTTTTCTCTCTCCACTCTTTCTTCTCCCCCTTCCCTCCTTCCTTTTCCTCTCTTCCTCTTCTTTCCTCATTTCTCTCCTTCCTCCCTTTTCCCGTCTTCCTTCTCCTCTTCTCTCCTTCCTCCTTCCTCTCCTCCTAAGCCATCCCTCTCTCCTTATTTCTCCTCCCTCCTCATTCCTTTCTTCCCTCGTCTCTTCTCCTTCCTTCTTTCCCAAATTCCTCTCCTTCCTCCTTTCCTCACTTATATTCCTTCTTTCTTTCTCCCTCCTCCCTTCATCCTCCTTTCTTTTTTCTTATCTCTTCCCTTCTACCTCCTCCTCCCTCCCTCCCTCCCTCCTCCCTCCCTCCCTCCTTCCTTCCTTCTCCCTCTTCTCTCAGTCCTTCATCCCGTTGACAAAGGAACACTGTCGCGGTGGAATCTGTGAGTACTCGCGAGGCTGATCGATTCCATTTGCTCTTCCCATAGGGCGACATAGTACACATCCCAGCTCCCTAAGAGACCCAGAGATTCCCCCTAAACCGAACAAAACCGTCTGGAGCTAGGCAGAACAAAATCTTCCAAGTAGGTCATTGTAAGGAAAGGGGTAATCAAGGTTCTTCCTGAAGCGAATAAAACAAGTTGGCGTTAACCAGAATAAAATTATTTAATTACGTCGTGTGTGTGTGTGTGTGTGTGTGTGTGTGTGTGTGTGTGTGTGTGTGTGTGTGTGTGTGTGTGTGTGTGTGTGTGTGTGTGTGTGTGTGTGTGTGTGACTGGGGGGAGGAAGGAAGACCCAGACTGAAAGGTGGTTTCGATAGGTCCAGACCCCTTTAAGGCTGGATTCTGATCCCCATGTTCCTCAAATGAATGAAGACGCGTTCCAGAATAAAAGCATGAAAGTTCATCAAACCATGGAAAGACTTAGTAATCATCAGTATTTTTATTTAATTTTTTATTTTATTTTATCTTTTTTTTTTTTTTTTTTTTTTTACGGCTATCCAACCGTTTTTTTTTTTGGGGGGGGGGGTCAAAAACTCCTCTCGGTTGACTAAAAGCGTTTGTCGTTAGACTGACCAAAATCTCCGATAACGGTTGAATTCGTGTACTGTACATGGGAGGCCGTGAAAAGTTAACTGTTAACCCTAGAGGCTGGGTGAAAGGGTTTAGGTATTAACCGGAGACTTCTCCCAAATGAACCAGAAGCTCTCGAGTCTCCTCCGTCCCACATACTTTCCCCAGACAGCCTCAGCCGTCTGCCTGTGACTTCGGAATCCCTCCGAGTGTGCAATTTCCAGACATTTGCCGTGTCGGTATTATTCAACCACGAATTGGTGTGTACTGTAGTACTGCAGCAATTGTACTTGTAGTACTTTGTTTTCGGAATGGTACCCTGCGGCAGCCTCAATCGTCTGCCTGTGACTTTGGGTTCTTTCCGAAGGTCCAATTTCCAGACACATTTTCCGTGTCGGTATCATTCAACCACGAATTGGTGTGTACTGCAGTACTGTAGGTATTGTACTTGTAGTACTCTGTTTTCGGAATGGTACCCTGAGGATCATTTAATCGTGTAAGTCAGTTTCTAGTATTCCTACTCTCATTTGCTGTATGTAAATAATGATAAAGGTGATACTACTACAACTACTACAACTATTACTACTACTTCTACTACTACTACTACTACTACTACTACTACTACTACTGCTGCTCCTGCTGCTTCTGCTGCTGCCCATACTACTACAACACGATCTTGATCCAAATTGTAAAAGTGTTCGAAGACAGTTAATGAATGTGGTAAACCACTTTCCATTTTCATCATCCAACTTTATTTCCTTATGTGTACTTCAGTAATTTTTCATCAATTTGGTTCTAAGTCGAGATTTCCGTGTGTGCTGGTTGAAGGTGGAGAGTAGAGACAAGATATTTTTCATCCACAAGAGAACTTATGTCAGAAATAGGAATGAGAGTCTACATCTCATCCGTACTACTCTACTGCTCTTTAACGGTTGTTTTTTTCTCCGCGATCACTTCTGCAATCCGAGCGGAAAATGTCTTTGATCCTGGAACCATTCGTCCTCCTGGTGTCGCGAAAGTCAATGGCGTGAATGAGACTTTTCGAAAATTTTCATCATCATTTCTGATCTTTTCGCTTTCGTTTCACAAGTGGACAACCTCAGGGGGTCGAGTTTCTGGGACAGAAAGCATTACTACAATTACTAATAATAATATTACAAGTGGAATATTAATACTATTTCTATTGTATGAATATTAACACTATTATTACTACTAATGCTACTACTACTATACTACCATACGGTTACTATTACAGCAAATCGTCATACGGTTATAAGTTTAATAATACATACATATATATATCAAAGGCTTTTTCCCCTTTACACGGGAGGTAGGCAAAAGATAAAGGCATAGAAACCACCCCCACCCATTCCATCCCCTACATACTCCACTCCCCTCTACCCTCTTCCCTCCCCTTTATCTTGGCGCCTCCTGGATGAGGGGTCATCCCTGCATCTTGTCCACTGATGCAGGGATGACCCGTCATCCAGGAGGTGCCAAGATAAGAGGGAGGGAAGAGGGTAGAGGGGAGTGGAATATGGATGGGATGGAATGGGTGGGAGTGGTTTCTATGCCTTTGTCTTTTGGCTATCTCCCGTGTAAGGGGGAAAAAGCCTTTGGTATTTAACAATAACAATGATAATTCTGATAATGGTAATGATAATAACCATCCTCATCTTCATAATCATAATCCACATAATCATCATCATCCTCATACTCATCATTATCATTATCATACACGAATAACAAAAAATCTAACAATGACAACGACGAATTCTCGTACGACGACAACTATAAGCACGATGACGACGACAACGATGACGACGACGATGATGACGACGACGACGACGATGACAGTAGCCTTAAGAAAGAAGCCAAAAAAAAATCGAGGTCTTGAGATCGACAGCTCTTGGGCATACCCGGCAACCCGCACTGGCCCGGCAGACTCTTCCAAGGCTCTGAGCGAAATATTCAGGAACTACAGAAACATTTGGGCGCCTCGGCGTTTCACTTTATCGAGTTTTTTTCTTCAGGTGAGTTTCTTTCGTTCTTCGACCGAGCCAAAGAGGAGGAAGAGGGGAACGGTGGGAGGGAGAGGAGGAAGAGGGGAACGGTGGGAGGGAGAGGTGGGAGGGAGCGAGATGAGAAAACGTGTGGGAAAGGAGTGGAATAAGGAGAACGAGATGAGAAAACGAGGGAGTGTGAAGGAAGAGCGAGATGAGGCGAGAAGGGAGGCACACGTAAGGCTGAGAAAAGGTGGAAGAAAATAGATCAAAGATAGTATGGGGGGGATTAGCAAAAAAAAGAGAGAGAGAGAGAGAGAGAGAGAGAGAGAGAGAGAGAGAGAGAGAGAGAGAGAGAGAGAGAGAGAGAGAGAGAGAGAGAGAGAGAGAGAGAGAGAGAGAGAGAGAGAGAGAGAGAGAGAGAGATGGGGAGGGGGAGAGGGAGAGGGAGAGGAGAGGGAGAGGGAGAAGGAGAGGGAGAGGGTGAGGGAGAAAGAAAGAGGGAGAGGGAGGGAGAAAGAAAGAGGGAGAGGGAGGGAGAAAGAAAGAGGGAGAGAAAGAGGGAGAGGGAGGAGAGAGAGAGAGAGAGAGAGAGAGAGAGAGAGAGAGAGAGAGAGAGAGAGAGAGAGAGAGAGAGAGAGAGAGAGGAGAGAATTCCTGAAGGAGGTTGAGGAAGACAGGGATGAGAGAGAGAGGCAGAAAACGGTAAAGAGAGGCGTAGGAGGCAAGAGATATGAGGAATGGCGTCAAAGAGGAAGACAAAGAAACAGCTTCGAGAGGAGAGAAGGGTTGAAATGCGGAGGATAAAGAGGTGAGAGAGGGAAAGAAGAAGGGAGGAAAAGAAGGGTAGTCAGTAAGCGGGAGGTAGAGAGGAAAGGAGGAGGAAATATGAAGAGAGGAAGAGAGGAAGAGAGGAAGGGAAGGAAGAAGGCGAAAAAAGAGGTGTGGGAGGGAGAGGGAAGAGGAGAACGGGGGTGAGTCAGGGGAGAGGTAAGAAGGACTGTAGGAGGAAGGAAGAAGGGAGGAAGGAAGAAGGGAGGAAGGATGAAGGAAGGAAGGATGAAGGGAGAAAGGATGAAGGGAGAAAGGGAGATGGAGGGGGAGGGAGGGAGGGAGGGAGGGATGGAGGGAGAGGGAAGGAGGGAAGAAGGGGAGGGAGTAGGGAGAGCGGGGGAGGGAGGGAGAGGGGGGAGGGAAACGGAGGGAGGGGGAGAAAACCAGAGGGAATCAGAGGGAGAGAAGGGAAGGGAAGGGAAGCGGAGGGGGAGAGAAGGGAAGGGAAGCGGAGGGGGAGAGGGGAGAGGGGGGAGGGAGGGAGGAAGAAGGGAAGAATGGGGAGGGAGGATATAATTGCGAGGAAAGGCGAAGGGGTGAGGGGAAGGAGAGACGTGGAGACAGCAGGAGTAGGATGAACCAGAGGAGAGAGGAGAGAGGAGAGAGGAGAGAGGAGAGAGGAGAGAGGAGAGAGAGGACAGGGAAAGCGAGGAGAACTGAAGGGGGGGAGAGGGGAGGCAAAGGCATAAAAGTGAAGAAAAGAGGGAAAGCTATGATTAAAGAAGATGGTGAGAAGGGAGCTGAGGAGGAAGAAAAGAGAAAGAAAAGAGAAAAAGAAAGAGAAAGAGAGCGTGGTCGTAGAAAAATGTGGGAGAAAGGAAGAGAGGAAAGTAGGGAGGGGGAGATACGAGACAGATAGTTGGCGAGGGGAAGGTTAGGAGGTTGCAATATGGAGGGGAGGGGAGGAGGAGGGAAGGGGGAGGTAGTGGGAGACGAGAATTAAGAGGAAATGCATAAGGGAGGGCGTGAGAGTGGGAGGTGGGGAGGAGGGCTGGGAAGGGAGGGAGTGAGAGAAGGAGGGAGTGAGAGAAGGAGGGAGTGAGAGAAGGAGGGAGTGAGAGAAGGAGGGAGTGAGAGAGGGAGGGAGTAGAGGAGAGTGATAGACAGAGGGTTTTCAACAATGGAAGAGATCGAGAGCATGAAGAGAAAAAGAGCAGACTTTAAAGAGTGAGAGAGCTACAAAGAGGAAATTTTGGGATGAAGGAAGGAAGGGAGGGAGGAAAGAGGAAGAAGAAAAGATAAAGAGGAGAGACGGGAATTGAGGAAGTAAAATTGGAGATAAAGAGAGGACCATAAGGAAACGCCTCGAAAGTCCTCCGAGTTCGTGGAAGGAGGGACGTTAAAGAAAAATATGGAGGAGGAAGAGCAGGAAGAGGAGGAAGAGGAGGAAGAGGATGGAGGCAAGGAATGGGAGGAAGAGGAGGAAGAAGAGGAGCAGGAGGAGGAAGAGGAGGAGGAAGAGGAACAGGAGGAGGAAGAGGAGGAAGCTGAGGAAGAGAATGGAGGCAAGGATGGGAGGAAGAGGAGGAAGAAGAGGAATAGGAGGAGGAAGAGGAGGAAGAGGAGAAAGAGGAAGAGGAGAAAGAGGAAGAAGAGGAGGAAGAGGAAGAAGAGGAGGAACAGGAGGAAGAGGAGGAGGAAGAGGAGGAGGAAGAGGAGGAGGAAGAGGAGGAGGAAGAGGAGGAAGAGGAGGAGGAGGAAGAGGAGGAGGAGGAAGAGGAGGAAGCGGGAGAAGGAGGAGGAAGCGGGGGAAGAGGAGGAAGCGGGGGAAGAGGAGGAAGCGGGGGAAGAGGAGGAAGCGGGGGAAGAGGAGGAAGCGGGGGAAGAGGAGGAAGCGGGGGAAGAGGAGGAAGCGGGGGAAGAGGAGGAAGCGGGGGAAGAGGAGGAAGCGGGGGAAGAGGAGGAAGCGGAGGAAGAGGAGGGAGGCAAGGAATGGAAGGAAGACGTGCCCATAAGTAAATTGGATGGACTCGGGCGTGTGGTGGGTGTGGCAGTGATCTGGGACCTGTGGGCGTGGTTCTTGGGATGTGGGTGTGGTTGTGGGTGTGGGCGTGAGGAACTTCTCGAAGCTGTCTTTGACGTATGCATTTCACAAGGTGTGTGTGCGGGAGGGAGTGCTTGTATGTGTGTGTGTGTGTGTGTGTGTGTGTGTGTGTGTGTGTGTGTGTGTGTGTGTGTGTGTGTGTGTGTGTGTGTGTGTGTGTGTGTGTGTGTGTGTGTGTGTGTGCATGTGCGCATGTGTGTGCATGTGCGCATGTGTGTGCGTGCATATGTGTGTATACATATGTGTGTATGCATGTGTGTGTATGCATGTGTGTGTATGCATATGTGTGTGTGTGTGCATGTGTCTGCGTGCGTGTGTGTGTGTGTATGTTTATATGTATGTGTGCTGGCGTATAGGCATGAGTGTGCGTGTGTTTTTGTATGTGTGTATGGGTGTATACACAATATACTTATGATTTTTTTTCCTTTTTTGCAAAGGCACACATATATTCTTGAAATTATCTAAGAATTCTACTCCCTTTAACCGATCATATACTCCCAACTTCGCCATTTTGAAAACTCCCACTCCCAGCACCATCCCACTCCTTCCTGCGGCCCAATTTTCCTTAACCCTAATCAACTCCCTTCTAACTTAAAACCCAACCCTCTCGTGTACAACCCTTCACCATATATCCCAGCTAAACACGGCTACATCATGAAACTTCTCCATAGCCTTCTCTCTCCCTCTCCCTCTCACTCTCCCTCTCCCCACTAACCGTCTCCCTCTCCCTTTCCCCATATGGTGTATTGACTGCGCTGAATTTATGATATCAACATTTTAGGGACATTATTGCCCCCCCCCCCTACGGACCAGGGTCACGTTTTTTTTTTTTTTTTTTATGATTTGAGACACTTTGTCAGTCTCTTATAAGCCTCACTTTGACTGTCTGGCTTAAATCTCTCTTTTACGACCATTATGGTCCCATTTCTGATGCACGATATTGTTCCATGGAAGAGAAATACTATTCATTTTCAACAAAGTACATTCTCCTCTCTTTTTCTTCCTTCCCTTTTCAAAATTCAATATCCTAAATCTATTATCGTCCTATTTCACTCCAACTCATGCGCTCTCCACCTCTGAATCTACTTCTCCTCCTCTTCTTGTACGTCTCTTCCTTATCCTCATCCTCCTCTGACTTCTCCTCCTCCTCCTCTTGTACGTCTCCTCCTTATCCTCCTCCTCCTATGATTTCTCCTTCTCCTCCCCCTCCTACTTTGACTTCTCTTCCTCCTCCTCTTCTACGTCTCCTCCTCTTCTTCCTCCTCCGACTTCTCTTCTCCTCTTCCTCCTGCTCCTCTTCTACCTCCTCCTCTGACTTCTCTCCCTCCTCTTCCTCCTCCTCTTCTACCTCTTACTCCTCCTCGCCAAGAGCGAGAAGTCTTCGCATACGTCTAAGAGAATAAACAACACGACGCCATCTTGGTTCCCTTTGACCTCGTTTGCATCTCCGATCGACCTCCCGCGGGTCGACCCTCAGACTATCGACTTCGGCCATCCTCCTCCTCCTTGTCGAGTCTTACGGTAGTATTCTTAAAAAAAAAAAAAAAAAACTCGTATAAATCCTATATAAATATTCGGAAGGGAAAGATTTATATAAGGAATGTTTTTTCTAAGAATACCACTGTAAGATTCTTACAGTGGTATTAATTTTTTTTCCCTTATATAGATCTTATATAAATCCTTGAAAGAAAAAGATTGATATAAGGAAAGATTTTTTTCAAGAATACCACCGTAAGATTCTTACGATAGTATTCTTTAAAAAATGCTTTCCTTATATAAATATTTCCCTTCCAAGGATTTATATATGATTTACATAAGGAAAGATTTTTTTAAGAATACCACCGTATCTTTCTTTCCATTGATCCATGTCCCCATGATCGACGCTCGATTATATATTTCTACGTCGAGTGATGAAATAACCTATCATCAATAACATAAACTACCTCTGTCGACAAAAGATGCTTTCGACTGCAGCCATTATGATCTGAACTAAAGAAATAATTTTGTATCAACAACTTCAGCTATATCAATTTCAACTCATAAAAGCTTTGCTGGAACGTGATATTTTTCCTTGCACTAAAAGCTCTGGTAAAATGCACTTGTTTGATTTAACACGCGTAAAACCTGAGGTAATGTTGATAATAACAATAATAGCAGCAATGATAGTAATGATGATGATAATAACAATAACAACAATAGTAACAATAATAAAAATAACAACCATAAAATAACTATATATCAATAATATTAATAATAATAATAATGATGATAATTTTCATGACATTAATGATAACAATTATAATTATAACAATTATAATAATTATAACAATAACAATAAAAATAACAATAATAATTATATTAATGATATTTGATGGTGATTATAACAATAATGATAGTAATAGTAACAATAGTAATAATAATAACATTAACGATATTTGACAGTAATTGCAGACCAACTGTCCAGTACAATTACCGAAGAGAACAACCCCCATCCCCCAACCCCATCCCCACCCTCATCCCCCAACCCCATCCCCACCCTCATCCCCCAACCCCCCCATCCCCACCCTCATCCCCCAACCCCCCCATCCCCACTCTCCACCCCAACCCCGCCCCAACCCCCAACCCCACTCCCCACCCCAACTCCCAACCCCACCCCCCGACCCCAACTCCCCACCCCAACTCCCAACCCCACTCCCCACCCAACCCCGCCGGTTCAAATCAAACAAAGTATGACTCAAGACACCATCCATGCCGACGACCTTCTTCTTCTTCTTCTTCGGAGCCCCTGAAGAATCCTCTCTCTCCCTCCGGCAACTTCTCTTCCTCTTCGCGATCCCTCAAGAACCCGAAGAAGAGTTGGACAGCGCCGCCGAAGACATAAAAGTGTGGTTCCCTTGGGCCACGGAAGGCCGCTGACCGCCTCGGGAGGAAGGAGGGGTGGGGGGGAGGGAGGGAGGGAAGGAGGGTGGGGAGAGGGAAGGAAGGAGGGAGGGAAAAGGGAGGGAAGGAGGGAGGGAAAAAGGGAGGGAAGGAGGGAGAGAAGGCGGGAGGGAAGGAGGGAGGGAGGGAAAAAGGGAGGGAAGGAGGGAGAGAAGGCGGGAGGGAAGGAGGGAGAGAAGGCGAGAGGGAAGGAGGGAATGAAGAAAAGAAGGAGGGAGGAAGAGAGGGGGTGGGAGGAAGGGAAAGAAGGAGGGAGGGGAGGGAAGGAGGGAGGGAGGGAAGGAGGGAGGGAGGGAGGGAAGGAGGGAGGGAGGGAAGGAGGGAGGGAGGGAAGGAGAGAGGGAGGGAAGGATAGAGGGAGAGAGGGAGGAAAAGGAGAGAGGGAGGGAGGGAAGGAAAGGAGGGAGGAGAAGAAGCGATGGGTGGGTGACATTGACAGTCCAGGTCTTGTCGATGGATGAAGAGTCGGTCAGGGAGTGGAGGGGTATGTGGCGGGGATTTAAGGATAGGTTTATCCAGAGGTAGTTCAGAATATGGCTGGGATTTAACGGGTATGGTTCAAACATCAGCCTGGTAGGGTTATTTATCCCGAATGAATAAAATCACTTGACAGCAGCACATTTGCATTGTGACAGTCGATATAGGTTTTTAACGCTGATTTTATATATAACGGATTAACGTGTTAAATCAATGTTATGGGTGTTCAATGTGGGTTAAATTGCGGCTGGGATTTAGCAAGGGTTGTTACGTGTCTGGGATTTAACAGGGATAAGTCAGAGGGGTTTGTTATGTAGCTGGGATTTAACATGAAGATCACGTACACGTGTGGCTGGGATTTAAGGGAGGAGGGAAAAAGGTTCTTCAAAGGCGGGTTCTTCTGCAGCTGGGAAATAACGGAGTCGTGTAAAGGCGGGTTCTTGTGCAGCTGGGAAATAACGGAATCGTGTAAAGGCGGGTTCTTGTGCAGCTGGGAAATAACGGAATCGTGTAAAGGCGGGTTCTTGTGTAGCTGGGAAATAACGGAATTGTGTAAAATTGAGGTTAAATGATACGAAACTAACGCCAATTTGTTTGATTAAAACGTGCAAGTACTTCAAAGTAACAAATGATCTAACGAAAAGGATGATGCAAATTAAATCCAGGAAGGAGGGCTGAACCGGACAACCTTATCAACAAAAGATGATAATTAGAAAAGAGGAAGAGAAACGGAGGTTATATGAAATGAACTATTCGGAAAGATAAAAGGATCATATATGCCCGGTGCAGGCAAGCTTTGATAATGCATCAAATAATTTCTTTAAAAAATCGACACAAAGACATTCATAAAAGCAGAAAATTATTTAATCATGATCATTTGACATTTGCTGAGTTCAGCTTCGATAGTACACTGCAGAACCGGTCTACCCTAAGGGTGACAGAGCAACCTTTGCATCTCGGCATGGTGACTCAATCCGGTGAAATGTTTGTATGTATAGTGAGAAATGTATGTGAAGTTTTAGGTCCGTTGGAATGGCAGTGCTTGTGAATATTGTCTATAATATAATGAGTTTAATAAGA
>NC_134818.1:3282912-3292912 GCF_046742065.1 Oratosquilla oratoria
TGTAAGATATGGCAACGTCAAAGAAGAAGAAGGAGCCCGTATATTCTATGGGATTGTGGGGGAAAATTTGTAGGGCCCCGTAGATAAAGCGTCCTCAAATTTTCTGTAGGTCATTGGCTTATTTTTCTCAAGTTTTATTACACTTGCAAGGATCCACTTACGGAGCCCAAATGTTAAAAAAAAATCTAGTAGTCATTAAATACTACAAAATTAGCCCCTTCAGGAGTAAGGACTTTCTCCACTAGAAAAAGTTTGTTAGTAGTGATACTAGTTATGGTGGTAGTAGTAATAGTAGAAGTAGTAGTAGGAGGAGGAGGAGCACGAGGAGGAGGAGGAGGAGGAGAAGCACGAGGAGGAGGAGGAGGAGGAGGAGGAGGAGGAGGAGGAGGAGCACAAGGAGGAGGAGGAGGAGGAGGAGGAGGAGGAGGAGAAGAGGAGTTGTTATCGGGTTGGTTGCTAGCGGTGTCACTGAGGACACAAGACCATCGACAGACGTCGTTGATGCCCTCTCGAGGTCCCACCAGATGCCATCTACTTCAGATATGTTGTCTTCATGGTTCTGTACTGTCACTGCAGTGTGGTCAGCGAGGATATGTATGGCTGGTTACGAGGCAGCTTAGAAATGTGGGCATCTGACGCCTGCTGTGTTGTCTAATTCGTGTTGGTATGTTCTGAGTGATACGTAATGGCTTCATCTAAGTCTGTTTTGTTTCTTTGGGTTAATTCGTGTATTAGTGGTCCCGATCAGCCAAAGATCCCGTTTGGCTCAAGGGTATTTAATAAATACCCTCGAGCCAAACAGATCTTTGGCTGATCTGGACCACTAATAAATAAATAAATAGGTGAAGTTAAATACTAAAAAACCTATAGATACTATTTATAGCTGTTTATCATTTAACTTCACTTATTTATTTATTTTACTTATCATTACTTATATCAGTTTTTATTTATTTATAATATATATATATATATATATATATACATATGTATATATATATATATATATACATATATATATACATATACATATATATAAAGGCTTGCTGGCAACTGCCACTTTCATACAAAACATATTTCTTCGTGTTGATGTGGTTAGGTGGAGATGGATCGGGGCTAAGTTTTGTATTGAAAAAAAAAAAAAAGTTCAGAAGTCTGTTTGAGATATTAGTGCGTTATTGGTTGGTCTTTCATTTAGTATGATGGGAGGATGGGAGCTGTGTGTGTGTGTGTGTGTGTGTGTGTGTGTGTGTGTGTGTGTGTGTGTGTGTGTGTGTGTGTGTGTGTGTGTGTGTGTGTGTGTGTGTGTGTGTGTGTGTGTGTGTGTGTGTGTGTGTGTGTGTGTGTGTGTGTGTGTGTGTGTGTGTGTGTGCGTGCGTGCTTTTTTGTGGCTACTACCTATTTCATTTCTCTCTCTCTCTCTCTCTCTCTCTCTCTCTTTGTGGCTACTACCTACTGCGTGCCGTGCACCTCGAGATGATTAAGGAGACAACTTTAGTCTTCGCGATTGGGTGATTTACGAGTTTTGTCTTATTGCGGACGGTGATTGTTCGTAGTGCCTCGTTTTGCTTGACCTGTAATTTGTTATGTGTTTCAGAGATGGTTAAGACTTTATATGGACTGCCTAGTGTAGGCCCTATGGTCTCTTGCAGCCTCCTTCATTCTTGTGTTCTTATGTTCTTATATGCCTTATGTACATTACTTTGTCGGATTCAATGTCTTGTCTAAGCCATGTGCCGGTACTCGTTCTGATGGTGTTAAGGAATGTGTTAGGTTTCTCTGCAATCTCCGTTGTATGTGATGCAAACATCTGTGAGATATTACGCATGACACTGAGCATTTCAATCCTCTTTGTGTGTTTGGAATGTGTGTGTTCTTGAGTGTGAACAACGGTGTGGTGTAATGTTTGTGGTTGCCGCTTGATTGTGAATGTGGGCTGATGCTATCATCACATTTGTTGGTTATCCACTGCTCCTGCCTGTATATGGATTGGAAATAAGTGGCTACTTTATGCGTATGGGTGATGCTGTGATGCATGGAAGG
The DNA here is from genome assembly GCF_046742065.1 of Oratosquilla oratoria. NCBI lineage: Eukaryota > Metazoa > Arthropoda > Malacostraca > Stomatopoda > Squillidae > Oratosquilla > Oratosquilla oratoria. The sequence continues at coordinate 3,284,953 of NC_134818.1, forward strand.
GTGTGGGTGGGGGATAGGGAGGGTGAGGGAGTATGTGTGAATGATATTTTTACGCAGTTCGAAGGGACTTCTCCCCGTCTTCTCTTTTTCTGCACGAGGGGACGGAGAGGGAGGGTCGCCGATTTAATGAAGCGGCCTTGCTGTGAATGTGCTGTATCTTGCTTCATAGCTTCTGACCCAGAGCAGTGGGCGAGATGTAGGGATGATCCGTCATCCAGAAGGAGCCAAGAAAAGAGGGAGGGAGGGATGGTGAATGGGAGTGGAGTATGTGGGGATGAAATGGATGGGAGTGGATTTATATCTTTGACTTTGGCTACCTCCCTTGTAAGGGGGAAAAGCCGTTGGTATATGTAAGTGTAATATAAATCGGTTGGTGTACTATGTGGATACTAATATTTCCATGTGTGGGTGTAGGGAATTCCGTGCATGTATAAGTTGGATAATGTAGGGGAGAGAAATGAGCCTTGTGGGACTCCGTTGGGTGTGTTTTTGGTGCGTCAACCTGAAGAAAATCCATGAAGGTGATGAAACTGAGCTCAAAAAAAAAAAAAAAAAGTCTGACATTAAAAAAATATATATCACTGTAGATAAAGTGCTGGAATAGCTTTAATCTCATCAGAGCAAAGTTCTGAATTTAACTGAATAAAGTTGTTTGGCGTTAGCCAGAATAAAGCCACGAAAGAGCACCACAGTGGGAAAGTAGTTAACACCAAAACAAAAATATTCCCAGAATTATAATTAACCAACCACATCAAACCGTTCTCATACTATGACAAGCAACCAACCCCATTTGAAGAGTCTTCCCAGGATGCAACCGGGGTCAAAATGGGGGGTCCCCACAACTCCACGGGGGAGCCCCGCGCGGCCTTCCACGGGTTCCCCCCAGGGCACCGGGAATCTATGGAATCCCATTCCGGGCTCCTCGCCATTCCCGAGAATATACGGGACTTCGCAAGCCATAGAGAAGGGACAGTTCCTAACTGGCAATAACCGTTTATAACGTTTGAGGGTCTCACAAACTACGTTTTAAAGGCCGAGGCAGATAAGCAACAGTCAGGAGATTTATGGGAACCCCTTTACCTCAAACCTACCTCCACCCGTGGACCACAGTAGGGAAGGGATGGGGAGTAGGGGCGGGGAGTAGGGACGGGGAGTAGGGACGGGGAGTAGGGACGGGGAGTAGGGACGGGGAGTAGGGACGGGGAGTAGGGACGGAGAGTAGGGACGGGAAGTAGAGACGGGGAGTAGGGACGGAGAGTAGGGACAGGAAGTAGGAACGGGGAGTAGGGACGGGGAGTAGGAATGGGATGTAAGGACGGGGAGTAGGGATGGGGAGTAGGGACGGGGATTAGGGACGGGGAGTAGGAACGGGATGTAGGGACGGGGAGTAGGGACGGGGAGTAGGAACGGGGAGTAGGGACGGGGAGTAGGGACGGGGAGTAGGGACGGGAAGTAGAGACGGGGAGTAGGGACGGAGAGTAGGGACAGGAAGTAGGAACGGGGAGTAGGGACGGGGAGTAGGAATGGGATGTAAGGACGGGGAGTAGGGATGGGGAGTAGGGACGGGGATTAGGGACGGGGAGTAGGAACGGGATGTAGGGACGGGGAGTAGGGACGGGGAGTAGGAACGGGGAGTAGGGACGGGTAGTAGGGTCGGGGATTAGGGACGGGGGGTTGGGACGGGAATTAGGGATAGGGAGTAGGGACGGGGATTATGGACGGGGAGTAGGGACGGGGAGTAGGGACGGGGAGTAGGGACGGAGAGTAGGGACGGGAAGTAAGAACGGGGAGTAGGGACGGGGAGTAGGGACGGAGAGTAGGAACGGGAAGTAGGGACGGGTAGTAGGGACGGGTAGTAGGGACCGGAAGTAGAAACGGGGAGTAGGGACGGGGAGTAGGAACGGGATGTAGAGACGAGGAGTAGGGATGGGGAGTAGGGACGGGGATTAGGGACGGAGAGTAGGGACGGAGAGTAGGGACGGGGAGTAGGGACGGGGAGTAGGGACGGGGAGTAGGGACGGGAAGTAGGGACGGGGAGTAGGGACGGGAAGTAGGGAGGGGGAGTAGGGACGGGAAGTAGGGACGGGGATTAGGATGGGGATTAGGATTAGGGCAAGGGAATGAAGGTATAAAGAAGAGTAGCTCCTCCTCTTCATCCCTCTCTTTCTCACCATCTTCCTCTCCCTCCTCTCTGATATACCTTCCGTCCTACCTAGATTCCTAAATTCTACCTTTCTTCCATCCCTCCCTCCTTCCCTCCCTCCCTCCCACCCTCCCTCCTTCCCTCCCACCCTCCCATTTCCTCTCTTCTTCTTCCCTCTTTGCAGAGGAAAAAGGTGAAAAAAACATCTTACTGAGGAAGAACTTCACCATTAGCTAAGGGGTTTTCTTCAGCCGTAGAAAATCCCTTGAGGGAAAAATTACCAAAATTAAAAGAGAGAGAGAGAGAGAGAGAGAGAGAGAGAGAGAGAGAGAGAGAGAGAGAGAGAGAGAGAGAGAGAGAGAGAGAGAGAGAGAGAGAGAGAGAGAGAGAGAGAGAGAGAGAGGGGGAGAGAGAGAGAGAGAGATGAAAAAAAGGAGTTCCTCTCAGTTGAATGAAAGTTTCTGTCAGCAGCAACAGAATAAAGGAGAAATAGTCCTGATAGCGAAAACAAGGTCCATTCATGAACCCAATGTCCTACTCTCAGCTGAATAAAATCGTCCGCTTTTAGAAAAAAAAATCTACCAAAGACATGGTCGAGTTGAGTGGGATCTACTTATCAACTTATCCTTTCCCTGCGGATGACAAAAGAGGCTCCTTCAGCAGAATAGAATTCTCTGGTGGCAAAGAAAATATCTAATAAAAGTGGGGATGGAGGGTGGGGGATTATGTATAAGAAATAAACAGACGCAGCCCGAAGGGATTTCTCCCCGTTTTCTCCTTTTCTGCATAAAGAGACGAAGAGGTGGGGGTCGCCGAATTAATGAGGCGGCCTTGCTGTGGATGTGCTGTATCTTGCGACACTGCTTCTGACCCAGGGTAATGGACAAGATGCAGGGATGACCCGTCATCCAGGAGGTGCCAAGATAAGAGGGAGGGAAGAGGGTAGAGGGGAGTGGAGTATGTAGGGGATGGACTGGTTGGCAGTGGTTTCTATGCCTTTGTCTTTTGGCTACCTCCCGTGTAAGGGGGAAAAGAGCCTTTGGTATATGTATGTGTTGCGTTAGCCATAATAAAATCTTCCAAGAGATCCATCGGGTCGATGGGTAAGAGGTGGTCAAGAGAGGGAAGAGGAGGAGAAGGTTACGAAGTTGAGTTGGATGGACTTGGACGAAGGGGAGGGAGGGAGGGAGGGAGGGAGGGAGGGAGGGAGGGAAGGGATGTATGGAGGAGAAAGATGGACACGTGACGGAGGGGAGGAGGAAGGGGAGGGAGGGTTGGTGATGGAGATGGAGGGTAAGGTGGAGGGGGAATGGAGGTGGAAATGAGGAGATAGAGTTAATGGACAATGTGAGAAAAGTGTTTGGTTTCTTTATGTGTGTGCAGATCACAGGGGCAAGAATAAATTAAAAATTTGAATAAAAAATAAAACAAAAACAAAACAAAAAATTACAAGCGGGTGTGTATCGACTGAGTGTCATCGTCCTTCTTCCTGGGAGATTGCTATGGAGATGAATAAAAGGAAAATTACCTTTACTGTCCCCCTTAGGAAATGGGGTAGGGTGTGTGTGTGTAATGTCACACTGTTGCCTATAGGTTCGTCTAAACACACACACACACACACACACACACACACACACACACACACACACACACACACACGCACGCACACACGAGGAAACTGTGAGTGTAAAAACTATACAAGAATTTAAGAACAAACTTGATGCTGAAAGATACAAAGACGGGTCACTACGAGCATAGTTCTCTTCCCGTAAAATACATCTAGGTAACTACATCTAGGTAAATATACGCACACAAACACACACACGCACACACACACACACACACACACACACACACACACACACACACACACACACACACACACACACACACATGGACACACACACATGGACACACACACACACACACATTAGTACAAGTACACAGACAAAACCTGCTTATGCCCTGAAGTCATTGACTTCAGGACTTCAGCTACAATATCCCTGTCCTTTTCTCTAGTGTTCGGAAACGGGGAAGACAGGAAGACGGGCTAATTGGACCTCATACTTCTGCTGCCGGCGTTGTTGCCGATGTAGAGGTCCCGTTTTTCTCGCTGCGCTTCTCTTGCTGGGGGCAGAGTTCCTGGTGGTGCACGAGACTCGTTGTTTACTGTAGTTGTTTGTCCTTCGTCGAGGAACAGATGCAAGAGACGGACTCTATTGGCGTCGTCGTTGTAGTCGAAGTTGAGAGCTGCTTTCGTTGTCGGCAGCGTCGTTACTGTCGTCGTAGATTCCGTCGTCTTTGTCGTTATAGAAGACGTTATAGCTGCTGCTGTTGTTGTTGTTGTTGTTGTTGTTGTTGTTGTTGTTGTTGTTGTTGTTGTTGTTGTTGTTGTTGTTGTTGTTGTTGTTGTTGTTGTTGTTGTTGTTGTTGTTGTTGTTGTTGTTGTTGTTGTTGTTGTTGCTGTTGCTGCTGCTGCTGCTGCTGCTGTTGCTGCTGTTGCTGCTGCTGCTGCTGCTGCTGCTGCTGCTGCTGTTGCTGTTGCTGCTGCTGCTGTCTTCGATGGTATTGTCATCCCCTCTTTCATCACCATCATCATTACTTTTATTTTTTATTCTTCATCCTTCTTCTAATCCTCTTTCTCTTCCTTCTCCTATTTCCTACTCTTTTTCCAGCTTCTTATTCCTATTTCTTTTCTTTTTTCAATTCTTTCTTCCTTTCTTGTCCCCTTCCCGTCTTTTTTTTACCTTCGTTACATTTACAGTGTTGGTTTTAGTATCATTACCATCTAAAGCGACCCATACACGAGCAATTATATTGCGCAATTTCATTGTCAATACTCTGAATTGACAATTAAATTGACCGTGTACGGGCGATATCTCCCCCATACACGGTCAATTCAATTGTCAATTCAGAGTATTGACGATGAAATTGCGCAATATAATTGATCGTGTATGGGGCGCTTAAGAACTTTACCGTTATCACCTACATGGCTGTTCTCTCATGTGTCGATTAAATTGTTCATTTACGAAATAGGTACCATTAGCTTTATATTTTGACCTGAAATATTTTGGACATTAGTTCGGATCACCGCACTAGATGCCTTCGAAGTCTGATCGGTAGGTTCAACCTAGGGAGCGTAAAGGTCACGCCACTTGCTAAGGTCAGAACCAGTTCTCATCACGGCCACATTTTATTTTTTTCCCCATAATCACCCTACTTCCTAAAGGTCACTCTTTTGCCTCATGACCATATGTAGGTCAAGGTCATACCTACAACCCCCCCTCACTCTGCTTCATAAAGGTCACACTTAGCTTCACAATAGAGATCAACCTTTTGGTTAGGATTTTCTTTAATGGAAAAAAAATCAAAGTCAAGCCTCATTATGATTATTTCATACACTCCGAACGCGTTAATCCAAGCTTCTTTCACTAATTCCACAAAGCTGTGCCAAAGATCTGAGGCCACATTCTTATTTCCTAAAGTTCAAAATCCAGAACTTAGAGTGACCATTCTCATACTTCGGAACGTTTACGCTTATAAAGGTCACACAAGACACCATATAAAGAATAACCTTAGGCCAATCAATGATCCTAAGAGATGAATCCGGGATACGTAAAGGTCAGGCACAGGCAATATTGAAACGAACCTTTGGACTTCGTAAAAGTCGCAACAGATTCCATGAAGATTATACCCGGGTCTCGTCAAACCCTTCAGTTCAGATACATGCCTCATCCTTTCGATTTAGATCTCTTGTTCATCTCTTCCCCGAGGGCAGATTCCAAATGGTCAGTGCAGCTGTCGATTCCATATGGTCAGATAATCGATTACCGATCCAGCCAATCTCTAACCTAAACTACCCTTCAACTCTGTTCCAGGAAAAACGTGGCTGCCTTCTTCTGGAAACGTACGTCTTTCTCGGGACTCACGTCCGTCCAGGGACACGCTCGAGGCGGTGATGGTTCTCTGGAGGGAACAGACAAACGAGTACCGGTTTTTGTCCGGGTAGTCTGAAGGGTTGAGAGATTGATACTCCTTAGGCTAAGGATTACATGTTTAGCTGAATAAAACCCCTTGGGTTTTGTAAGTTAATATGTAAAGCATTCTACCATGCTGAAGAGGATCAAATCTCGGTATGGACAAAAGGTCACGTGATAATTAACAAACGCAATCCAACGCGTTTCCCCCATATCCAGTGAGTCTGACCTGACAGCTGCAACCTTGCTATGAGTTTGTGTGTCCTTCTTGAGTTGCAAAGGACCACCTTGCAATGTTGGTCTGCTCGGCTTTCTAATAAAGGAAAAAAAAAAAAAAATCTGTCTAAATCGGACCGGAAACCAGAAATCCCTCAAGGGGACACGCCCCTCCGGCCCCTGATTGGCTGATTGTTGACGTGATGGCAACGGAGACGACTGATTGGCCGAGAGCGGTGACATCACGGCAACGGAGACGACTGGCTGCGAGCGAAGCAAGCTCGGCCGAAGGGCCGAGCCCCGCCGTAGCAGGGTCTGGCGCAGTCTGTTGCTCGTGAAAAAATCACGGATTGGCTGGTCCCTTTTTGCAGCACAGCTGGTGTATATACAATGGTTGAGAAGTTTTGGTATTATTGTCATTTTGTGTCACAGTTACCATTGGTAACTGGTATTGATACTGCTACCGGTCTTAATGCTGGCGATGGTATTGGTATTGATGCTAGTGCTAGTACTGGTAATGTTCTGATACTAGTACTGGCTGTATACTTATCTCTACATTTTTCACTGCCACCTTGATTGTGATTATCACCACCATACTCATTGTCATCTTCATCATCACCAATGTTCCCCCTTTTCGTACGGTGAGGCACTTATTTCATTCAGGCTTTCGTCAGACTATTTTATTCATCTCTGTGGTAACTCCTATAGTAGCAAAGGGGTTGTAGACACTTCCATTGACCTTTGCGAAGTTGTCCTGTTCATTTGAGCTAACAATTGAAGATTAAGTATAACAACATTTGAGAAGCTGTCCCTTCCAAATGTGATTATTATCAAATTCTAAGATTGGGATGTAGGAAGTCCTAAAATTGAGGTAATTAGATTGACGATGACTCACTTTATTGGGTTTCTTCTGGCTATGAAGAGACACAATTATAAAGCTGTACGAGAGAAAGGAAGGGAGAGGGGAAGGGGGGAAGGGGGGGAAGACACTGGCCCGAAAAGGGTTTTAACCAATCGAGGACCCCTTCACCTACCTACCTACCTACCTACCTACCCACCCACCCACCCACACACACACACACACACACACACACACACACACACACACACACACACACACACACACACACACACACACACACAACGATATTCAGCTTTGAAGCCTTTGCCTGACCTGAGGTTTTATTTATATCTTTCGGAGAAGTGAGCTTTGGGTCTTTTATTTCCTATTTGATTTTTGTTACTAATTTATATGTCTGTTCACTTATCTATTCATTCTTTATCTTAAGGCTCATTCCTATTGTTTGTCAATCTATTCAATTTTTTGTTTACTTATGTGCTTATTCATTCAATTACTTATATACCTAAATCTTCTTTTTACTCATAGATCTAATTATTCATATCATATATATATATATATATATATATATATATATATATACATATATATATATATAATGCATTAATACATCTATTCATTGGGTCATTCATTTTCATTTATTCATTTGATTCGACTCTCATTCAATTATTTGTTTATTCATATGCATATTTTAATTCTTTACTTATTTGCTTACTTATGTATTTAAGTCTCTATTCCTTCACTTGTTTCTTGCAACTATCTATC
>NC_134818.1:3295412-3302912 GCF_046742065.1 Oratosquilla oratoria
CTAATGGATATTATTCACTAAATTAACACCTTCAGAATGATGCCTGGGTTTGCAGACTTCGTGACTAATTTGTAAAAATTATATTAAATTTGTAGTTTGCTTAAGACTGACTGAGTCCTAAATATACTTATTTGCCTCTCAAACCACTTGTGGATCTTTCTTGATTTTGTTCTAAGAAATGAGACGATTTTATTCAGCTATGGAAGGACCCTCTGACTAATTAAGTTAATCTTACTTAACTTACTGGAAAAAGACCAAACCTAGTTTAATCTTATATAATTTTAACCCTTTGCTGGCCAGTGACCTAACTTAATCTAAGCTTCTATCGAATTAACTCTTTATTGGCCAGTACGAGTTTGAATATTCTTTCGTCTTTTGTAAGACAATCTGAGTCAGTTATGTAGAACATCCTCTGTCCACTGAAGTGTTGAATGGTGTCATAGGTGTCTGATAATCTTTAAAATGAAGAACAAAGGAAGTGATTCTTGTTCAGTGATGTCATAGGTTCGACAATTTTTGAAATGAAATACATAGATGTTTTTGCTCAGTGGTGCCACGAAGATAAAAATGAAAAAAAAACGAAAAAAGGGAGAAAACAAAAGAATAAAACACTAATGGCAGCTAGACAGAGGTGATTCTTGTTCAGTGATGTCATGGGTTTCTGATAATCTTTAAAATGAAAGACAGAAATGGATTTTGTTCAATGGTGCGGCGTCTATGACCTTGGCAGTTACGATGCCAGATAACCTTTAATCAATTAATCAATCATGTTCAGCTGTGGCACGAAGATGAAAAAAGAACAAAAGAAAAGAGGAGAAAAGAAAAGAAGAAAACACCGATGACAGCTAGAATAGACAGAAATAGATTACTCAGTATGGAAGGATATAACAGAGGGCGTTCCACGGGAGTATCACGGCTAGCGAGATCCAGAAAAAAAATCCCCAGGTACGAAAGAATTTTGAAAGAAATTTTGAAATTGGTTTCGGGGTTAAAAAAAAAAAAAAAAATCTCGGGTCGAGGCCAAAATATTATGATTTGTCGGGAGTCAAAGACATTATTTTTATCGACATGCAAAAAATTTTGAGTTTTTTCACGCTCTTGCGTTTGCCAAACATTTCTAATTAGCAAATGCTCGGCGGGGTAAACAAGACGTCCCCTTTGAAACGCTTCTCCAACCTTCCTCCAGGGTGGTAATACTCCATCAGAAAAGTATTTCGTCAGAAATAACCAGTGCTTCTATCCTTGGGAACAATAACGTACTGAAAAAAGTCGAGTCGTCGAAGCGGTAACAGAGATACAGACGACAGAGGAACGACGGGATAGTAGAGATTGAAAGTGATCAAAATTCTCGTTTGAGTGGAGATAAGTCTTCTATCATAAAGAATGCTACATGACTCTGATCTGTAGAAATGTCATTGAAAACACTAAAATGGTGGTTCCCAAACTTTTTTTTCTGTCATTTCCTTCTACAATTACCCCCTACAACCAGTTCAACCATCCGGATTTCCCCCTTCATGGCAAAACACACTGTGACTGTTTACTAATTTATTATGAAAATGTACAAATATACTGATAAACATGGTTACATAGTAAACTACACTACCCATCTACAACATCCCTCTCTCTCTCTCTCTCTCTCTCTCTCTCTCTCTCTCTCTCTCTCTCTCACTCGAGAAAATCCATCTGATATTCTTTATTGCTAGTCGGTAGTGTAATTATTTTCCCCCTAATAGCTTCAAATTTCACCCCAGAGGGAAATTTCCCCTAGTTTGGGAAATTTCACCCCAGGGGGGAATTTTCCCTAGTTTGGGAAATTTCACCCCAGGGGGGGATTTCCCCTAGTTTGGGAAATTTCACCCCAGGGGAAAATTTTTCCTAGTTTGGGAAATTTCACCCCAGAGGGGAAATTTCCTCTAGTTTGGGAAATTTCACCCCAGGAGGGAAATTTCCCCTAGTTTGGGAAATGTTGCCCTTGAGTACTGATTGCATCAAATTTAGGGTAGCCCTTCACAGGTGACATACAGCGGTTCAGGTTACTGAGAGACAAGAATAGCTTGAATAAATTATATTAAGTGATGTCACTGTAAAGAGGAGACAAATAGAAAAGAGTCTGTTGATAGCTGGAGTTGATAGGAAGTGGATCTCGATGGAAAATAAAACTAAGGCAATTGATGGGAAGCGATTTTCTGCACCTATGGATCAGGTAATCATTTGTTCCCGTTTATCAGATAAATTGACCTTCCCTCCAACCACAAGAAAATTATAAACAGAGTAAAATTGATTAAGAAAATACATACCCGAATAAAATATATGGAACACAAAATTATAAAAATTGAAACAAAAGAATTAAATTGAACAAATACTTCTGTCGCCTTCCTCTTCCTCATCCCGTCAAGGGGATGGCGGCTCGTACCCTGCCACTGGCGAAACTGAACCAAAGGTATGGTTAATCAAATTCCACGCTACAAAGTCCTCTGTGAGGGGTAACGTCCTAGCCTCCCGATAAAGGGTGAGGGGGGGGGAGTTTGTGACGTTAAACAAAATTTTATTCGTCTACCCTTCTTTCTTCTCCAGAAATGATGAAATTCTTTTTCTTCTTCTCACACTTAAGCTTGACCCTCGAGAAGTCATTGTTTCTCGTCTGCATTGTATCTTAAATGTATTTCTTTGCTGCACATCATCTCTTGCTTTTTCCACTCCACAGTCCCCTCCTCCTCCTCCTCCTCTTCCTCTTCCTCCTCCTCTTCCTACTCTCCCTTACCTTCATCCTTCTCTCCTTAAGCTCCTTCTTTTCCTCCTCCTCTTCCTCCTCTTCCTCTTCTTCCTACTACTCCTCCTCATCCTACTCTCCCTAACTTCGTCCTCCTCTTCTTAAGCTCCCTTTCTTTTCTCCTCGTCCATTTCTTCATGATCCTCATCTTCATACTTCTACTCCTCCTTCTTCTCCTCCTGCTGCTTCTTCTCCTCCTCCTCCTACTCTCCCTTACCTTCATCCTCCTCTTCTTAAGCTCCCTTTCTTTTCTCCTGTCTATTTCTTCATGATCCTCATCTTCATACTCCTACTCCTGCTCCTACTCCTACTCCTCCTCCTCCTCCTACTCTTCCTTCTTCTCCTCCTGTTTCTTCTCCCCACCCCTCTTCCTCCTCTTCTTAAGCTCCCTTTCTTTTCTCCTGTATTTCTTCATGATCCTCATCTTCATACTCCTACTCCTCCTCTTCCTCCTCCTCCTCTTCCTTCTTCTCCTCCTTCTTCTTCTCCCCACCCCCACCCCTCCCCCGCTTCCTCCGCTCTTGCCTCTCTTGCTGTCGGCCGGACTGGTCCACCAGTTGTTTTATTTACAAACAGCTTCAATCTAACTTGGCTAACTTTCTCTTCGACAATTCCTTTGCTATCCGTCCGAGACTCGTTCCTTCACTTTGTCCCTCGATCCCCCGGTCTCTCGGTCCTCTGGTCGGTCACGAGGTCTCCAAGTCACCGGTTCCTCGCTCATCCGGGTCTTCAGGTCCCTCGTTCAGTCGGCCATCAGGTTTCAGGGTCCTTCAGTTCCTCGGTTCATGAACTCCTCGACCCATAGGCCAAGAGACAATGACCTCCTGCCCATCCTGAAAGGTCGCCACTTAGTTGAGCAAAATCACTTTGAGTTCACGTCAAGTAAACAAACGATATCTAGAAGTGTCATTCGTCTTATATATTTATTATACGTTTCAAAAGAACAAATGTATAAGAAGAGCTTCATTTTTAACTTTATATCAATGTACACCAACGTTTTCAGAAATTGCATCGCCCATTCGAAATGTAGCAATCAGTGTTATATTAACTGGACCCATATATGTAGATATTTTTCTTTATTATATTACTAAGAGTAAGAGTATATGTACAGTACACATAATTACACAACTACACATACATGCACACACACACACACACACACACACACACACACACACACACACACACACACACACACACACACACACACACACACACACACACACACTCACTCGCGCGCACATGAAAATGCTTTTAACCATGCAAACAAAGACAGCGCCACACATGCATACAAAATTATTTTCAAGCTTACAAAAGAAGCGGACAAAATTACCTTGCGTGCAAATGTATATACAAGCCCAGGAGCGAATTCTTTCATTTTCATATGAATACAAAAATATATACTACGTATAGTATATATAGTGTATATAGTATATGATTTAGCTTTTTTTTTTAGGAATGTCCCCTTAGGGGTTACAGAGAATAGAATGCCTAGTTTTATCCTCAGTCTCATTTTAGTCGCCTTTTACAACTCAAGTGGGAACACTCTGTGGCAGTATTCTTTTTCCCCTATCACAGAGTTTAGCGAAAATGTAAACGTGTATTCAGAGAAATGGTACAGGACAGTATTGAGATTGAAGGGACAGCATCACGTAGGGAAGTCTCAATAAAATAAAGTAGCATCATTTATCTATGAATTGAGATTTCTTCTAACACAGACAAAATTATGTGTGCCTCTGGTCCGTAGGGGCGCCCAATATAGATCATAAAGCATCAACTGCATGTTACTGAGGAGATCTTATTTTAACCTCACAATAACATACAGACAATACCCCAGACGGGGAGGAATGGAGGTGGAGGTAACTAATAGACTGAGAGAAGCAAGTAAATACCTTGAGGGATTGAAAGATGTTTTGAGACATAGGTAATTGGACATGGATGCAAAGAGGAGATTGTATGTAGGGGTGATTGTGCCGACGGCACTGTATGGGGCAGAAACTTGGAATTTAAGAAGAGCAGATAGGAAAAGTTTAGAAGTGTTTAAGTTGAAATGTTTGAGAAGTATGGTAGGGATAACTTGGTTGGATAGAGTGAGAAACGAGGAGGTAAGGAGGAGAAGAGTGGGACTGGAAAAGGAGATAACAGATAGGGCTGAAAGATAATTAGTATGGTTTGGACACATGGAAAGAATGAGTGGTGAAAGGAGGTGTGGAAGGCAAAGGTGTAGGGAGTGAACCTGAGGGGACGACCGAGGATGAGATGGATGGATGGGGTGAAAGGGGCGTTGAGCAAGAGGGGAATGTCTGTTGAGCAAGGAAGGGAGAAGGCAAGGAGACAGGGATGACTGGAGAATGACTGTGTATTTATTATTATGATTTTTTTTTCGCATCCGACCTAGATATGGACCAAAAGGTCTCCTGTCGGCATGCTCCGCCTTTGTAATCCTTTGTGTATGAATGATACTGTTATGCAAGGAAAGGGGGGACGGGGGATGGGGGCAGGAGGGTGTTTATGTGCGAATCTTATTTTGACGCACTCCAAAGGGATTTCTCCCCGTCTTTTATCTTTTTCTGCATGAGGGGACGAAGAGGGGGAGTCACCGATTATACGTCTTGCAGAATTGCGTTTGACCCAGGGCAGTTGGCGGATGCAGAGATGACCCGTCATCCTTGAGGAGCTGAGATGGAATGGGGTGGAAAGGGTGGTGGTGGGGAGTGAAATGGGTGGGAATAAGTACGTGCCTCTGACTTGGCTACCTCCCTTATAAGGGGGAAAAAGATCTTGGTATATAGATAGTATATATGCTATATATATACATACATATATACACACACGCTATTATATATATATGTATATATATATATATATTATTATATATATATATATTATAATGTGTGTGTGTGTGTGTGTGTGTGTGTGTGTGTGTGTGTGTGTGTGTGTGTGTGTGTGTGTGTGTGTGTGTGTGTGTGTGTGTGTGTGTTCAAGACAGAGAGAGAAAGAGAGAGTGGAATAGGTAAATAGCTTGTTACGTCTTTCAATTCACATTAAAATGTGTCCAGTGGATATGTCAATCCATGCTTTCCTAATCTATACTTAATTCTATTGGTCCTTCAATTTTCAATATCCCAACAATGACTCGTCCCACGATCTCAACACATCCTTTAAAAAGGATAATTTCGATACCTTTAATGATTTCATTCTGGCAGCCGTCAAACGTTTTTATTCGCTCTGGAGAAGTCTCGGAGGAACAAAGTGTGAAGTCTGATGGCTTCTGTGTCTTTATGGTCTCTGGAAACTAAGATTTTACGACACTTCTTCAGGAGAGGCTGCATATTGCCCCCAAGCTTCTGCAGAAGTCTGGGGAAAGCTTCTGCAGAAGTCTGGGGACCGATGCTTCATACCTAGACGGTTCTAGACCATATGGTAAATTTCTAGATGGCTGCGGACTTTGTGGATTGTTTCTGTGAGCTTTCAGGATGCGTGACCTAGTTCTAGATGATTTGATATAGCATGATTCATTCGTAGATAATTTTGAAGTATGTGACTCGTTTAGAGATGACTAGTCCACGTGACATATCTCTAGATGACTCAAAGTCACGTGACTTCTCTCTAGATGACTCAAAGTCACGTGACTTATCTCTAGATGACTCAAAGTCACGTGACTTATCTCTAGATGACTCAAAGTCACGTGACTTATCCATAATTGACTTTAAACAATATAACTTATCTAGAAATGAATCCAGACTCCATAACTCACCTCTAGATGACTCAGAACCATATGACTCATTAATAGAGTCACAGATGACTCTAGATAACGTGACTTATCCCTGGATGACTCTTAACCATGTGACTCATAGATTCATCTAGACCATCTGACTCATTTATAGGACCCTCTAGACTTCCTGTACTATCTAGACGTGACTCATAACTATATGGATGACTATACCGAGTGGCTTATCTAGATGGCTGCTGGCCGTGTAGCTAGTCTCTGGATAACTCTAGATCAGCTGTATGACTCTAGAGTAGTAAACCCTCTCTAGATCTTTGTAACTAGATTACTCACCTTCAGATGATTTTTGGTCACGTGACTCCTTTCTAGATGACGTCCCTGGTCTCTAGATAACTTGTATACCCATGACTCTGAATCATATGATTCGTCTCTAGATGAATCTAGAGTATGATTCACTTCTAGATACCCAAAGCGCTCGAGTCGTCTGGAAACGACTAAAGAGACATTTTGACTTGATGGCTCTTCGGCAGTGTCCCTTTCTGCCCGATCTATAGATCGTTCAGACCTTCTTCAGGAGATCGGCGACTGTACTCTCCCAAAGGAATTCCCCGAAGCTTTGGGAGGATCATTGTGTGTTGTGAAGATAATTCCATGGGGCACCATCGCTTCCCAGAGGGAATGGAGGACACAGGGAGGCACAGGGAGAGAAGAGAGGCAAAAGAGGTAGATTGGGTGATTTTCACGACAGAATCCCTGATGGAGGATGAAGGGGAGGGAGGTTGCTGGGGGGTGATTCTGACAAGAAAGGGGGTGGTTAGGGATGAAGGAGGATGTTGATTGGGGGATAGTTTAGGGGGGAGACTAACAGTGGTTAGGATGGGGAGATATTGGGAGAGGAAGGAGGGGTGAAGAATGTAGCCTGGGGTGAGGGGGAAGAGGAGAGGAGAGAGGCAAAGGATCGCGTTAAGAACGTAAGGGTGAGTGAATTGGACTAGGGGGG
>NC_134818.1:3307912-3312912 GCF_046742065.1 Oratosquilla oratoria
ACTCCACTCCCATTCACCACCCCTTCCTCCCTCCCTCTTATCTTGGCTCCTCCTGGATGACGGGTCATCCTTGCATCTTGTCCACTGCCCTGTGTCAGAAGCAATGCAGCAAGACACTATATAGTTAAGGTATATGGACAAGACATTACATTTTCGAGTCCTGCCCCTCCCATGAATCAAATCACCTGGCCGCAGGTAAAACAACTGCATGATTTATGTGTTACGGAGATAAAGGGTTAATCAAAATAGGTTTTAAGGGCCACATTACGATAAACATACGTCTCGAGCTGGGATACCAAGGGACCACACTGACAATGTTTTGTCTTATATATTTGTTCACTTAAAGAATAACCTAATCTAACCTCGCCTATCCATGCGCTAACCTAACGTAACGTAATCCAGACCTAATCTAACCCTAACCTAATCCACATCTAACCTAACCTAACACACACCTAACCTAATCCACATCCAACCTAACACCACACCTAAATTAATCTAACCTAACGTATTCCACACCTAACCTAACCTTAGCCTAATTCACATCTAACCTAACAATGTTTTGTCTTATATATTTGTTCGCTTAAAGAATAACCTAATCTAACCTCGCCTATCCATGCGCTAACCTAACGTAACGTAATCCACACCTAATCTAACCCTAACCTAATCCACATCTAACCTAACCTAACACACACCTAACCTAATTCACATCTAACCTAACACCACACCTAAACTAATCTAACCTAACGTATTCCGCACCTAACCTAACCTTAGCCTAATTCACATCTAACCTAACCTAATCTAACCTAACGTATTCCACACCTAACCTAACCTTAGCCTAATGCACATCTAACCCAACCTAACCTAACCTAACCTAGCCTAACACCACACCTAATTAACCTAACCTTAGCCTAACATAATATCCTCCAGTGAACAAGAATGAGGGTAATCAATTAAGAAACATCAAATAAAAAAGCAAACGTTTAATTGGCATTTCAGAACAAACCTTTTCCTTTTAAGGCACAACTATCGGCTGGATAAGGTCGCCTGGCAACAGCCAAGACAAAAAAAAAAAAAAAAAAAAAAAAAAAAAAAATCATTAGTCACGGGTGGAAATGAAAGAAATAAGATGAGCTTTGTATGCATGAAGTAAGGAGCTCTCCATCTGTTATGCATTTAAATAACTGTGTTCTTCGCACAGTATTTTTCATAATTGTATGCGGAAGCATACATAAACAAGATACTTCTATCAAATTTGCATTGTTCATATATCTTGGTACTTTTGCGTGTGTGTGTATCTCACTCTCTCACTCTCTCTCTCTCTCTCCCCACTCTCTCTCTCGCTCTGTGTGTGTGTGTGTGTGTGTGTGTGTGTGTGTGTGTGTGTGTGTGTGTGTGTGTGTGTGTGTGTGTGTGTACACAGTATGTGTATATGTTTATATGCGCATGCATATTATATATTATATATATATATATATATATATATACACACGTGTGTGTGTATGTGTGTGTGTGTGTGTGTGTGTGTGTGTGTGTGTGTGTGTGTGTGTGTGTGTGTGTGTGTGTGTGTGTGTGTGTGTCTGCGTGTGAATATGTACACATATGTATGTATGCACACGTGTGTATGTCTATGTTGAATAAAATAATAAAAAGCATAATGACAAATATAGCGACTCCACATTTAGTATATGTATATTTACGAATCGTATCAAGAGGTTTTCTCTCACTCATACCTTATTGAAAACGACAACAGAACCAGTAACCCCCCTTTTTCGTAAACCTTCCGGCAGACTTCCAAAAGTAGATAAAAGTAGATTTTTCTTTGGGTGTATAGGAAGAAAACCAATTCCCCAAGGTTCGTTGGGCCCTAACGACAAAACACGAACAAAAGGCGAAACAGTAAATGGAAACCAATAAGTTGGGCTCAGGTCCTGCGCGCCTTAACGACCTCTCGCGCAAGAGGATCGTCCCGACCTCCGCAGACGCGATAGACCGAGAGGCCGAGGGCAAATTGGGGTCGATCTCACAATGGCAGTTTCCCCCCTGTGACCTCCCATAGAGATTCCACGGAGACTTCGCCCAATGACCAATTCCCAGGGATATGACCTCAGACTCATTACAGATGTAAACAGATCCCCAACTAAAAATGCAAAAAAAAAATTTTAGTTTTTGGTTTTCAGTTAGTGTCTCCGTTTTGTCCATTTACATTTTTTCATTATTCTTCAGACAAAATTCTAATTTTCGAATGGTTGAGAAAGAAGTTAATTGCCAATTCTTTTCCCGCAAGTTACAATATATATATATATATATATATATATATATATATATATATATATATATATATATATATATATATATTATATTATATATTATATATATACAGTATATTATATATATATATATATATATATACAGTATATTATATATATATATATTATATATATATGTATTTATATATACATATTTATATATATATATTTATATATATATTTATATATATATTTACATTATATATTTATATATATATTTCATATATACATTTTATATATATACATAATATATATATATATATATATACATATATATATATATATATATACATATATATATATATATATATATATATATATATATATGTATATATATATATATATATATATGGACAGAAGGACGACAGAATGAGTGGAAGGGTGGTGAGATAAACACCGAGTAGTGTTGGAGTGTAAATTTACTGACGTTTCGTCCTTAACAGGACTTCTTCAGAGTACTCTGAAGAAGTCCTGTTAAGGACGAAACGTCAGTAAATTTACACTCCAACATTACTCGGTGTTTATCTCACCAGCCTTCCACTCATATATATATATATATACATATTATATACATATTATATACACATTATATATATATATATATTATATATATATATATATATATATATTATACATATACATATAAATATATATATATACACATATGTATACATATATATATATATATACATATACATATATACATGTATACATATATATCATTATGTACACATACGAGTGGTGTGGTGGTGAGGTAAACACAGGGAACATTTGGAAATTTATTACTGACGTTTCACCCTCAACAAAACTTTTTCATAGTATATACGATCACAGAAATATCAACACCTTATGTGTCAACAAGACTTCATAGTATATACTGTACAATCACAGAAATATCAACACCTTATGTATCGTCATATCACAAACAAAAATCTTTGATGAAAAGGGCTGCATCAGGAAAGATGGGTTTAATCCTGGCAAGATTTATCCCCAGATCTGTTTAAAAAAGTTCTACAACCGTGGTTAAATATGAATTAAAACAATAAAGAAAAAATAAATAAATAAATAAATAATAATAAATAAATCAATAAAAAAGTAGAAATTATAGTTAGATTTGCTTAAACCAGACTAAACCCAGACCAGTCTTGGTAAGCCTAACTCGGTTAAAGTCAAATATGGTTAAAAAATTAAGTTAAGAAATAGATACAAATATAGAAAATAATAAATGAATCAATCAATAAAAGAAAGTAAAAATTATAGTTAGGTTTGTTTAAACCAGACTAAACCCAGGCCAGTTTCGGTAAGCCTAACTCGGTTAAAGTCAAATATGGTTAAAAAATTAAGTTAAGAAATAAATAGAAATATAAAAAATAATGAATCAATCAATCAATAAAAGAAAGTAAAAATTTTAGTTAGGTTTGTTTAAACCAGACTAAACCCAGGCCAGTTTCGGTAAGCCTAACTCAGTTAAAGTCAAATCTGGTTAAAACCTCGACACGACTCGATGTTGTTCTTGGCTCATTTGGAGTGGAAACTGGAAAGTCGGAGGACCAAGGGACGACTCGAGACGCGCTTCGAATTCGTTTCGAAACTCTGCCTGTTTCGAATTCGTTTCGAAACTGCCTGTTTCGAGCCCGTTTAGAAACAGTGGTCATTTCGAATCTGTTTCGAAACTCTGCCTGTTTCGAATTCGTTTCGAAACTGCCTGTTTCGAGCCCGTTTAGAAACAGTGGTCGTTTCGAATCTGTTTCGATACCGTATACATTTCGAACCTTTTTTACAATTGTAATGTTTCAAACCCGTATCGAACCAGTTTTGAAACTGTTGTTGATTCGTACTCTTGAAATTCTGGCCGTTTCGAATTTGTTTCGAAACATGAGTACTGGTTGTTCCGTTGCTATGGACTGCAGTTTACTAGCGTTTCTATCCTTATGGACAATCTGACGTCAATGGGGGGGGGAATGATTGATTAAATCATTATCTTCGGAAGAAGTTCCTCAAAAAAATGAAATAATAATAAAATAATAATAATAAAAAAATAATAAAATACAGGGACAGGAGCGCTGATTATTGCTAACAAAAAAATTCGTATAAAAAAAAATACCATATCCATTATCATCAAATATATATTTCCTTCTTTTTCAACAAGAGGCGATTTTTACAGTCGAGATGCGTGGAGGGGACGGGAGGAGACGTGGAGAGGGTTCGGAATGAGCGGATTAATGGCGATGACAGCACTGGACGACCCAACTTCGGCCAACCAATCCCAAACTCGACCTAACTTGGCCAAACGCGTCTCACACGACCAAATTTGGACAAGACCAAACAAAACTTGAACCCCACCCGACACGAGATGACAGAGATTGCCCACTTCAAGATCAATATCAACCCGTTTTCAGTTAGGTGGGTGGGCGGCGTGTGTGGATGGGTGTGTGTGTGTGGATGGGTGGGTGGGTGTGGATGGGTGGGCGTGGGTGGGTGTGGGTAGGTGTGGGTAGGTGTGGGTAGCCGTGGGTGAGCGTGGGTGGGTGTGAGTGGGGGTGGGGGTGAGTGGGGGTGGGGGTGAGTGGGGGTGGGGGTGAGTGGGGGTGGGGGTGAGTGGGGGGTGGGGGTGAGTGGGGGTGGGGGTGAGTGGGGGTGGGGGTGAGTGGGGGTGGGTGGATGGGTGTGGGTGGATGGGCGTGGGTGGATGGG